>NW_019741302.1:358521-456731 GCF_002891405.2 Cryptotermes secundus | reverse complement strand
TGATGATGATGATGATGATGAATATGGAGGCCGTGCGAATTTACAATGACGGAGCAACAATGTTTTCATTAGAATTCGTGGCATTTGAACATTTTGTCTCCGAAATTGAAAATTTCATTGGGGTTCTTTCTAAAAAACAACACGGCTGTCGCACGAAGTACGAGAAATATTCAGAACGTTCACCCCCATGCAGTGATTGTGTAATGATGAAAGCATTGCGTGTATTAAAGGGTGGATGTGAGTTCGTCAGTTCATTCGCTCTGAGCTTCACATATTTTACACAAACTTATATTCCGTAATTGTGAATCTGGTTACATGCACAGACAGGGAATGAAACAAATATAACATGTAGGGAAGTTGTCATTACGTTGCTCTAAGACTTTTTTCGACAAAGGCCTCATCGTTTGGTCGACGTCTGTTATATCAGTTTGCTGTTGTAAACAATATGCATGTCTGAAATGCAGAATGTCATGTGACTGAGGCACTGAAGAAGAAGGGAATGCACAAGCCTGGAAGAAAATTCTGCAATCGGGGCAGCATGCTGGTAAACATACGAAGTCCTTGTTATAAAGTGGCACGATAAACTTTATGTAGCGCTGTTGACAGTTCGTGAGGTGAATATAAAGGTTAAAAGAAGAAGCAGGAAGAAGTATATTATCTTGTGGGATGGGGGCTGTGAAATCTGGTAGAAATTTACTTACGTTTCAGAGGGATGTACTGCTTCCACTTTATGGAGTTGAAGGAAGAATAGGCCCAGTGACCCTGATTGCTACTTGCATGTTTGCTTGCCCGATTTAACTCTTCGACCTTGAGCATAGAGGCAGTACTTTCCTCCGAAGCGCCCATTCACATATACTTGATTGAGCGACGTCGTATACAGGAAGATAATTCTGTTCATAGTCACTGCTCTCGCAAGAAAGAAGCCACTTTATGGTGTCGAGTATAATAGCTTTGCTGAACACACAAGAAAGAGTATAGAATGGTGTAAGATCTCGAATTTGAGAGACACTACCTTCGTAATTTCTTACCCGAGATTCCTTGTGGAAAATGATAAGCGTCAGCTGTTGGAAACTGACTCGTCATGTCTTATGTAAAATGTAAAGTTGTCCCTCTGCTTCGGTCTAGAAACCCTAGATTAACGGCCATCGGGATCCGTTGCGCTGACCACATAACACCCTTTATCCTCAAGAGTTGGCACTGACTTCGCCGACAAGCGGCGGTCGCTCAGTCGGTATGGTTCGCTTGCGGTCTAGAGGCCACGGGGCTTGTTCTTTTGTCCCTCTGCTTAATTAAGCACCATGCCATGAAGACGTATGGGGAGTTGTGGTGTAGCTCCACAATCCTTAATTTCAGCACTATATGTTGAGTGGATAGCTTTACCCCGGGGGAAGGAGCCCGCGATACCCATTCTGTAGGAAGCTGGGTGGACCCCAGAGCCGGTCTGAACGTTGTGGAGAAGACTGGGGGGGGGGGACTGGAACCGCCGACACCGCGGTCGTGCGGCTCCTAGCGTAGTCACTGTACCGACTGAGCTGTCCCGGCTCCTGATATTGTAAGGTACTGCCTTCTTACTGTAAGAACACAACGGCTCCTTTTCATGTATATCCGTGAACTATATTTTGAGAAATGAGAAAATAAATCTCACGCCAAAAAGTGTTAATCAGGTGTCTGAGGACAAGCAGGAACAACGATATTTGAGCTTAATCAGATCGGTCTTTGCACCCTGAAGACGCCCCTTCTGTGTGGGTAAGATCCGCCTTAGAAATTCAGTTTTACTGTTCCGAAAGCGTATACGATCATGGAAGGGACGTTTCATATTGCTTTTGTGAGTTAGGAAAGGATTATGAGAATCTTAATATGTTACATCCTAGTACCTTCGAGCCTTGTCGATTATTGGACAGATTACTACATAAGGCGTCATCTGTTTTGAACAAATAATATTCGGTAGAATTCAGTGTTGATGGGAGCTCACCATACAATCATTGTTGACTTGAGAGATACCTGAGTTCATGTAGGTATGACATGTTTAAGAAACAAAGATAATGAACATATATGGTTTGGGGAAAGTAGCCAGCTTTTTATGTAGGCGTTCGTGCATTTCATATCAACCTGCATGAACGAGGTGTACAAATAATCCGTATCAAAATATTATGCTTGGAAAGAAATCCCTATTCACACCTGAAAAACTGAGTAGGTTGTCCCACGCGGTAACCCTTGTGGCTTGTGTTCGGGAGGCAACTGTTTATATTGTCGGCCGGTACGTCGGTTACCCTAACAGGCGTTTCGTGATTTTCTTGAGTCCCAGCAGGCAGATGCTTTAACAGTACCCCAAGCTAGGCTACGACCGATTCCTTCCAGATCTTTCCTTTTCATTAAGTTTATTTCAGTTTATTCCAGAGTAGAAAACAGAGATTAACAGCCGTGGGGATCCATTCCGCTGACTATGTGACACCCTCTATCCACAAAAGTTGGCACTAACTTCGCCGACAAGCGGCGATCTCTCGGTCGGTATAGTTCGCTTGCGGACTACAGTCCACGGAGTTTGTTTTTATATGGTCATCGGAGAAAGATATCTCGTAGACCGACCATTACCACGTCTGCTTTAGCTTTTACGCTTGCCTCTCTGGCATAGTTTCATTGATCCCCCTCCATCCTAACCATTCTGTTCACACGAAAGTTGGTAATAGTAACCATGTAACAGCCTTACTTCCAGACGGTTTTACAGTTGTTGAAAAACTTCGTGACATTTTAGAGGAAGGGCGCCGTACATGGAATGCGCTTCTGAATGTGGAGTGGTAATATAGTGGGAAAACAAAATGTAAAAGTGTAATGAACCGCCATGTAGACACATGGATAAAGAGACCTTGTAGCCCAGTAGTGATCGCTTAGTTCTGTATTTTTTTTTCTACAAAGAGCAACTCAAATGTTTGCAGCGTCTGCATACAAAATGCCAGGTGCAGAAAATTACATGTTTGTAAGTTCTGCAAATAAAAGTTATTAGAACATAAGCATAACGTGTTTATCAGTTTTAGAACTGGTTTGAATTTTGTGAAAGGATGACGTATTTTTGTTTACAGTGATGTTCCGATTTGTTTCAAGGACGAAATTTGTGTATCTAAAGTAAACATGTTTAAACAAAAACCAAAATTCTGTTTCACGTTTCAAACATATTGCTTAAATTTTGCGTATTTTATAGCATCATAACATTTTTAAGAATTAAAACTTTTTCGCAAATAAATGTTCAGCTTTCTACAGTATATACTAAATGGTATTCTATATATTCCTTTCCTGTATTTACTTCAAGATCGAAATTTCCCCAGCTTACAGTAGTCACACACACACATACGCCGCGCGCACACGCACAAATAAATATTGAAACATTAATGTAATTTATTGAAATCCTCGATTTCTGTCCCCAGACTTACTGGAGGCCGTTATCTGTCGCCTCCTGCCCCCTTGCTCCATCTGTGGTTACGCTGTCATATTGCCTCAGGCGTTATTCAGATATGCATTTCCAACGATCGAAAGTTTTGCTGTGCATGTTCATTGTGGGCTAGAAGGTATTAAAGATTTTGACAGAAACAAGTTACTTTGAATAACAGTGGAAGCAAAATGATCTTAGCATTTTAGCTAGGACAAGGATACTTTGCGATGAGTCAGCCATGCCTCCGAACTACATACAGTACTTCAGCCCGTTCCTCAGAGCCAGTGGTTACCTCTACAAGGACGCCACTAAGGCATCCGGAGCCAAACAGAAAACAAAACAAGGACAATATTAAGAAAAAAGTGGATAAGCGAGACGACAGGCGTATGTCCCTTACGTCCAGGAAAGAATAGGCCGTATGGCTAGACTACTTGGGGAGAAAGGGATCCACACCGTTCATATACCGTTCAACAAAAAGTCGACCTAACCCAGACCACTCAAGGACAAATGTCAAAACCCAGCGTTGTACAAGATCTGCTCCTGCGGTATCAGGCAGATCGCGGGTCCCACTCGCACTTTGTGTCAATGTTTTTTGTGTTCTCTTGTGTTATAGATAATCTAATCGCCCATCTAAGAAGTTACACCATTTCTCTAAATCAGAGTTTAGTGTCTCAAGGCTTGAAGCTCGCTGCATCGCGAAGAAGGAGAATAGATGGAATAAACGGGTTTTCATAAAAATTTGGCAATATATACGCGTGATGTACTCTGTTTACTTTGGAAAGAAAGGCACGTCATCGTCTGTTAGTGATGTAGACCGTTACATCATTATTACAGAGTTGTAGGGCATGTTCAGCATACTTCGGCATTTATATGCCGCTGGAAAATTAAAAAAAGTACTTGCGTGAGGCTTCTTCCTTAAGGTTACCAGCAGAAGATATGACGTGACTTAATTCATACAGTATATAGAATTTCATCTTACTGCATGAAACAAAATCCTCCTTGAAAAGTCGATAGTCGCTCAGCTGGCCAAGAAGTTCCCCACATCTACGGGGCTCTATGATTCATTGCCATATTTAAAATGACCCGATATTGGTCCATAATCTGAGCGAATTCAGTTCAGTCCATACACATCTTATTCTGTTGGTTGAAATGGTGGCTGGCGTCATCCCAGCTTGTTGCATGCTACACATAGAATCCGTTCACTGTAATGGTGCCTAAAAAGATCTTCGAGGGTATTTCATCGTTAGAGAGTGACGTAAATAGTTGTCATTCGCCTCTGTGGTCTAGTGGTCAGAGTTCTTGGCTACAGATCCAGACGTCCCGGGTTGGATTCCCGGCGTAGTGGGTCTGGAACGGGGTCCACTCAGCCTCGTTAGGATAATTGAGGAGCTGCTTGAATGAAGAAGCGGAGGCTCCGGTCTAGAAAACCGAGATTAACGGCCGTGATAATCCGTTACGCTGACCACGTGACACCCTCAGTCCGCAAAAGTTGGCACTAACTGCGCGGACAAGCAGCGGTCTCTCGGTCGGTATAGTTCGCTTGTGAAGTACAGGCCACAGAGTTTAGTTTTATTAGAAAGTTATTGGATGGAATTTTTAGTATACGATGGGGATTAAAATCACCTAACTGGAGGTCTTATTGGGCGCACACTCATGGGACTTTTCTGTCCGTAAAGTTGCTTACTCCATGTGTGATCCTTCGAAGATCTTAGACATGAAGTTACATGATGTGCAGGAGGAAAGACTGTAGCACTTCTGGTTTCTGCTCTGTATCTGTTTAGTTCTTCCATAATTCACGTTTTTTTTTTTCCAAGACAGACACGCTGTTAGGGTATTATAATTGATCAGATATCACATTTATAACATGAGTTGGCCTGGTCACATAATCATAAACGAAAGTTTGAGAAAGACAGTGGTTCGAGCCCCATGTTTGTACCCTTACTAGTTAGACCTTTATCTTTCATTTGTAACGCTTTCTCGTGTAACAGAATACTACGAGGAAGAGTCAGTAAATAGGTCACAAATGGATGTAAAACGTAAAACATGTAACAGCATAGCACAGAAGTCTTTTGACTGTTGTCTCCGCCATTTCCGCACCTCCATTTCAACCTCTTCGTCATCAGCGAAACGTTTACCACCAAGGTGTTTTTTAGCGGATCAAACAGATGGAAGTAACTAGGACCCAAGTGCGGGCTGTAAGGAGGATGTTCAAGAAGTTCCTATTGCGGTACTTATCTCCTGAGTTGGTCGGGCTGTATGGGGTCTGGCATTGCCATGATGAATCAGTGCCCCTCTTGCCATTTGGCTTGGACTTTTCTGCGAACTGCATCCCGATGCTTGTACAGAATTTCACAGTACGATGCAGAATTCATATTTTCACCACGATTCTAAAAATCGGCTAACATCATTCCTTGGAGAATCCCAAAACGCAGTAAGCACAACCTTCCCACGTGATGGCCTACTCGTAATAAACTTTTCGGTTGAAAGTGAACTGGGATGTTTCCTTTGCGTTGAAGCTCTATTTGATTCGTGTTGGTAGTGATGTACCCATAATTCGTCCCCAGTAACAGTCCTGCTAAGCCTATCTCCTTCATCTGCATACCGTAAGAAATGTAAGGACAGACCCATTCAGTTATTTTTTTCTCGAGCCTTCAGTTGTCTGGGCACCCACCGTGCGCACACTTTCCGTAACTGCAGGTGATCATGAATTATGCTGTATGCTAAACCATGGGAGCACCCTGTTGAAGTTGCCACACTGTCGTTATGCCCCTGTCAGCTCGAATCAGTTCCTCCACCCGCCTCAGCTTCTGTCCCAATCTCAATAAGGCGACCTGGACGGGCATCATCTGCGACTTTCGAACAGCCTTGACAGAATTTCTTGACCCAGTTGTGAACCACTTTACGCGACAAACTCTTCCCATCATAAACAGGAAATAATTATGAATATCCATTGCATTGAGTCCATTACAGCTGTTTTACTTCCGCTTATGACCTATCTACTGACTCTCCCTCGTATGAACACAAAATTAAGATTCATTCCAGCACTTGCGTCTGTTTTCGGTAAATTAGTTTACACAGTGACTACGAAGGAAAAACTGATGTATAGTCAGCCCGATTTCATAAAGCTGATATGCTGTTCACAAAACGTCGCTGCCCTTAAGTCATATTTTGTTTCGTTTTTAAAGACTGCTGATTCGTATTTCGTGACATTTGTGATCTTATTTCTAAAAATCCGAATCTAAAAGTAAGCCGAGTAGAAGCATTGGGAGTTGAAGAGAGGAGCAGAATATTCATAGTGCAGGAATTGGAGATGCCGTTGAATGGAGAGATTGATAGGACGATGCAGTATTTCTGAGCTCTCTGCCGAAAGTGTGCATATTTTTTACAAGAAGAGAATTAGGTGTCTCAGACGAACTCGAACGTGCCAGAATGTTAATGCAAATAATTGACTGTTTAAAAATCAGCTACATATCACGAGGAAAGTAGATTTGATGACGTTCTTTCGTATTAAAGGGAATCAGTATCATGGGGTGTTAGACGAATTTGTTCTACGCGTATACAAATACACGTGACGCAAAATTTGTACCGTGACTTCACTGTTACTGATACAGTTTCCTTTCGAGGTAAGTGATTAATTCAGAATTAACAAACGAAGAGAGGATGGTGGTAGTTTTAATTTCGGAATGTCAAGATAAATAATCGATGCTATTGAATGGACGAAAACCGCCTTGAATATTGGCGGGACATGCACGAAACGGCCGAGTTATGGTGTGGGCAGCTCTCGAGAGGGATTGAGATCGGTTGGCTTACTTCTTTGACGGCAGTATAACAGGTACAGCGTATCTTCAAACGCTGTAAATATTCTTAATGCCCAGTCTGAAAAACATTCCAGTGGCACAGTTATCAAGGGTATGGTTCCAAGAGGACGGTGTATGACCACATTTTGTAATAATTGTTCGGGACCTTCGAAAATAAGCAGTATCTATTTAAGCGAACTGCACGGTGAGGGCCCGTCTAATAACCACTCAGGTCTCTGAACCTCACGCATCTTGATATTTCTCTTTGGCGGCATTTGAAGTCGGTCATGTACGTTGGACTTCCAGAAACGTGGAGCAGTTGAAGGCGAAAATAAAATATAAGTGTGCCAGTCAGCAGCGGTGTTGTAAGTGTACAAAAAAACTACAGAAGCAAACTCCGTAGCCTGTAGTCCGCAAGCGAACTATACCGACCGAGCGACCGCCGTTTGTCAGCGAAGTTAGTGCCAACTTTAGTGGATAGTGTCGCGTGGTTAGTGCAACGAATCCCCACGGCCGTTAATTTCAGTTTTCTAGACCGGAGCCGCTATTTCCTTGAAATAGTTCCTCAATTATCCTCACGAGGCTGAGTGGACTCCGTTCCAGATCCACTGTTTCTCAGAAAATCTCGTAGCGCCGGGAATCGAACCCTGGACCTCTGGATCTGTAGCCAGGAACTCTGACCACTAGAACACAGAGGCGGTCACGTCTTGTGTACATCTAGGCAAAAAAAAAATGTTAAGTTGATGGCCAGTAATGGGACACTTACTTAAATTTGCGCGGTTGTACAGTACTTTTTCGCCGCACCGTACATTTAAGTTCGTCTGCAATGCTCTTCGATAGCGTTAGTGTCTATGGTGTATACCAATCACATGTAGTGTGCCTTGAAGGGAAGTAAAGGAGGGGGAGGAAACAAGGAAACAGAACATACTGTGATGCCAAATGTAGCATTGTGGAACGCTGGTTTTCATTGAATGCAAATTGTTTTGTTAAGTGTATGTATATACGAACAGAGAGTCAGTTATAAATTTGAAGAAACCACGGTATATGCGATAATTTGGAAAAGCTATGTGTGGTCCTTTGTTTTCGGCCTTTCTTGGGAATACCGTGTATTCATTCGCCGTCTTGGCTATGCAAATCCATTCCTCTCTTCTGCTTCAGAAAACAATGTTACATACAGCACTGTGCAAGGGGAAGCAGCGAACTTGCAGCACCGTAGTTCGGCTGCTGATGCTTGGGTAACACGGATTCTGAACATACAGCACTGTGCAAGGGGAAGCAGCGAACATGCAGCACCATAGTTCGGCTGCTGATGGTTGTGTAACACGGATTCTGAACATACAGCACTGTGCAAGGGGAAGCAGCGAACTTGCAGCACCGTAGTTCGGCTGCTGATGGTTGTGTAACACGGATTCCGAACAGTCTAAGCGCCTACCGCTTATCAGCTGACCTCCTTTGCGCTGATTTATCATTCAACAAAGAGCGAAACTAGACTCCACGGCAAGTTGTGATGATAAAACCCTATACTAGGATACGTATATGAATGTATTTTGTTCCAAAATATTCTTTTGGATTGTTATTTTGAATAGCACAAGGGCTGACAACAGCACGGTGCTTCACTTATTCTCGCCAGATTTGAATTTTGGAATCGTTTAATTATGAAATAGTTTTATTTGCATACCCAGAAATTAAACTGTCTCCGTTCAGTTAATTTGAAAAATTAAGCGAACATTATCACGCATTTTTAATGGATTATTTTGTTATATTGGTATGAATTTTGACATTGCATGAAATAAAAATAATGTGTATTTTGCACCCATCTGCCAATCTGAGACTCTAAAATAGACCCAGAAATAGATGTATCCTCTAATAGGTCCTGTAGCGGACACCCTAGACACGAATGTTTGACACGGGCTGATATTGGGCTAAGTTGTTTATGCCGACCCAATGGCTAGAAGCAGGTCAGAATGCTGGCATTTTCTGAACATGTTATAAGTTTCCTCTTCCGGTTAGAGGCTACATGATCTGGGCAAAATAATGGAGACACACAGATACTGTATGAATTTCTTTATTAGTATGGTGTTGCACCAATTTTTTCCTTCAGTACAGCCGCAGTCCTTCTTGGAGCGGACACGTACAAGTTTTCAGCTGCTTCTAGCGGAATTTTTTTTATCATTCTTCTTGAAGAACATTTTCAAATTGCTTTCGAGATGTCTGAGGTGGGAATTTATTCCCAACTCTAGTCTCAAAAACTGACGGGAGTGGTTGAATATTGTTCGAATCTGTTGATAATACTGGCCAGAGGAAGATGTCGAAGTTCACCTTCACGCTCTTCAGACCATGACTGAACAGTTCAGCTGCATGAATGGGGACATTGTCATCTTGGAAAACTGCACCCTTCTTCGGAAATAATGTATGGGACATGAATGCACCTGATTACCCAACTTGTCCACGTACTTCCAGTAATTCGTCCATGAAGGTTAATAATGGGACCAGCGGAATACTGTAACACAATATTGCTGCCCAAACCATCACAAACCTTCCCGCGTATTTCGCTGTTGAAACCGGGAATTCCTGATTGTAGGCTTCCTTGGGTGTTCTGCAAATGTAAACTCTTCTTGATGTAGGGAACAGCGTGAAGGACGACTCATCTGACCGTATCACGCTCGAGTTCCCCGTTGCCTGATGTCCAGATTTTATGGTCGTGACACCATCGTTTACGCATCTAAGTATTACTAATCAGAGGTTTAGTAGTTGCAGCCCTACCGTGGATGTTGGATTTGTGAAGTTCACGTCAGACAGTGTTTGTGGAACAGGGTCGTCGAGATGAATATTCAGTTCTGCTGTCCTTTCACCTTCAGGAATTCTGTGGTTTGTCGAAACAGTCCATCTCAATGTACGACGATCTCTTTTTGTCGGTGTGGATTTTCACCAACTGTTCCTCTTCGCTGATGTTCTCTCTTCTCATGATTCGTGTTTGCAGACATACTCGTAATCTTAGGAACTTTTGCTCTCGATACATGTAATAATGTGGCAGGTTTTATCACAGATGTTCTAGCTTAACGCCCACAAACGATCTCCTCTCCTTCAAAATCGGACAGCTCTTCCATTTTCAGATACTTGCACACGTACTTCCTTTCAACACAGTCATTAACACACTGATACGAACACTACGGAGAAGAGCATTAATTGCTGCCAACTGAAGTTCTCTCAGAGTAGCCAACAGAAATCCTATTTCTCAATTTCTTTTTTTTTTATTTAATTCGCATAGTGGGGGGTGGAGTCCAGCTGGGTACACTGGGCACGTCGGCCACTGATTGGCCTATTGTCGGGTGATTATGATGATGGATAATTTGATGGAATGAAGATTGACAGGGGAAACCGAAGTACCCTGAGAAAACCTTTCCCAGCGCCACTTTGTCCACCACAAATCCCACTTGACCAGATCTGTGCTTGAACCCGGGCCGCCGCCGTGGGAAGCCAGCGACTAACCGCTTGAGCTATGGCGCGTCCTTTCCTCAGTTTCTTAGTTTTTCCGTTATTTTGTCCACCCCCTGTATGGGTCTCTGAAACGCTGGTAACCACTTATCGGAATGCACCGTGTCATGACCTTCGAGATAACAGTGTGAATCTTCGCAATTGTGGCAACTGCAAACCTTACGCCTGTATTATTGATTTACGCTTGTCATATCTCATGTGATTAGAAAATGTCATACTGTGATACTCCGTTACAGACAGGCGGTCTGGAGTAAGGAGAAATATAGTACCTCGTTTCCTTGTGTAATGACTACACTGTTCTCCATCGAAGAGGGAAGCCGGCATAGCCCAGTCGGTATAGTGACTAGGCTACGAGCTGAACGACATTGGAATCGGAGTTCGATTCCAAGAAGGGGCAAGATATTATTTCTTCATTGCAGCGTCAGGACTGGTTATGTGGGCTCGTTCTGGGTCTTAATCGATGGGTGCCGAAGGTTATTTTCCCGGGGCTAAAGCGGGCGGGGACTCGAAGGTACCACTCGCCTCCATCTGATGCCGACATTAAGAGTGCGTGAAGCACTCAGCTGCCCTTACGACACGTTGTCTACTTAAGCACAGGGGCAACTTTACCTTTTCTACCTTACTGTTATTCTTGGGTTTTCGCTGCTAGAGTTCAATGTGCAACTTCAGATTTCGGGAATTAGCTCCGTCGAATGTTTTGCAGTGGTTCGACACGCATTGAAGTTGTCATTTACAGGGTTAGTGTCCTTGGGTGCGTAAAAGGCCTTATGTGGATCTGACACTGGGAGACGAAGACGCCTATATCTTTCACCCACCGCCCACTGCATTATCTATAGAGGGGCTTCCACCGCCCAAAGACCGTCAACGCTGAAGGTGACAATGAAGTTCCTGCCGAAACGTCAGAAAACTTTAGTATTCGATGCTGTTTGTTCCCGTCGAAGTATCTTAGTGTTCTCGTGAAGACATTTCGACGGCCTTCACAGACTTCATCCGTGCTGGAATAGTGAGGAGTGATGCAACATGGTGTATCAGTCCAGAGAGCAATGGCCTGACCTACTAAGAACTGACGGAAAGACAACCAACCAGCCCGAGGTCATGCTGTTAAATAGGTTGGTTTCCATCAGTTGTTAACATACACATTCAATCATTCTGTTTCATAAACAGACTGAAAACAGGGCCACTGCTTTGTATGTATGACGTCATTTCATTAAGTCATTCTGAATTGGCTTATCTCATGCAGATGTAGAAGATTAAAAGCTTCTCGCTACAATTTGATGTGTTACGGCACATCATCGTGAAGGCTAGTGTATTGAATAGGGTGGTCCAGATTCATAGACGTCTGCAATTTCCGAGATAGTACGTTAAAATAAGTTGTGGTAAAAATTGATTGTCTACTTCCTTTCACTGCGATTTGAATGTTTCATAGCAAGCCGAAAAGAAAACTTCAGTATGTGTGCGTAATGAAGTCACTAAAATAACACAGTTTGAGAGGCTGCAGTGTTGGTGTTACTGATGGTAGGGATTTCTGAAGTACACCGTTTGAGGTGGCCTCAGGTGGCATGATAACATACCAAATTTCATGACGATGTGGTCAGGAATTCAGGTAATATTAAGGTTATTATCACTGCAGTTTGAGAGGCTGCAATGTCACCATTATTGATAACGGATTTATGAAGTAGTCCGCTGAGATGGGATCAGGGCGCATGATATATCACGCTTCATGACGACTGATTGGGGCATTAAAAATTGTTAAGGAGATACACGTACATACACACAAAGCAAGTTGATCTCAGGAGCTTGCTTTTATTTTTAGCCTACTTTCCTTATTTTGAAAAAAGTTCTGGGAAGAATTAATCGCCTACTTTCTTTTCACTATAATTTAAGTGCGGAGTCGACTCAGCCTCTAACAGAAATGAGTACCAGGAATCTTCCTGGGGAGTAAATGGCGGCCAAGTCATGAGGCTGACAACCTCGCCGCCATCAGTGGACCGACTGTCTAGAAAATATGGCAACCACGACGTCGTCCAATCCTATAGGCATCCACGGCCTGTTACAGGAATCGCTTTATGTTTTTTGCCGGTATTTGGTACAAGTAGAAAGAAAACATTACTATGTATGTGCAGTGAAGTCAATAAAATAATATAATCTGGGAGACTGCAGTGTTGGTATTGCTGATGGAAGTGATTTACGAAGTAAACCGTTGAGATGGTCTCAGATGGCATGACGAACATACCAGGTTTCGTGAAGATTAGTTCCGGCATGCAGGTATTTTTTTTTTATTCGCTTAGTGGGGGAGGGGTGGAGTCCAACTGGGTCCACTCGGCACGGCGGCCACTGATTGGCCTATTGTAGCTTGCCCCGGGTGATTATGATGATGGAGAATTTGGTGGAATGAAGATTGGCAGGGAGAACCGAAGTACTCGGAGAAACCCCGCCCTAGCGCCATTTTGTCCACCACAAATCCCACTTGACGAGACCCGGGATCGAACCTGGATGCAGTTAAATACTGAGGTTATTACATAACAGTTTGAGAGACTACAGTATTGGTATTACTGTTGGGAAGGATTTATGCAGTATGCTGTTGAGGTGGCCTCAGGTGTCATTATATACACACCAAGTTTATGGGGATCGGTTCAGGCGTTCGTAATATTAATTTTAGATGTCATAGTGATGGTATTACTGACCAGGAACTGCTGATGTGATTCTCTTATGTACAGAAAAACCTGTACCTTATTCCTGATTCTCATTTCCCTCCCCATAGAAAAACGTATATTCGCCTACTGGTTCGGTACCATCTCTGTCCGTCCTGTAGTCCCACTAAATGTAACATTTTTATATTCCTTTCGCAGAACGTTCAAGTCTTTACAGAGTTTAGACCGCGTTGAAATCATATTTCTTTTCATTTAATTTTGATTCCAATTGCAAAACGACGCTGAAGCATGGATTAAACAATTTATAGATGTTTAATTCACTTTAGTTACTCGTGGTGTAAATTCTTGAGCTTCGAATTCATTCTTTCAGTATATAGTTTTAATATCTCGCCAAATTGTGCATAATTAGCATTTTATAGTTTCTTATGTATTGAATGCTTATTTATTGTTAGGGTAGTTTTAATTCTTTTATAATTGTGCCAGATGCGTTTGTTTAGTGCACGTTATGTACTTCTGTAATCTTGTTTATATTTCACCGCGGTAGAAACGTGCATTTAAGAAGCAAATGACGTAGTTCTATATACAAAACTAAGAAGAAAACGAATGAGATGGAGCTCGTGGATAATGATGAAAGCAGCAGCGTCAACGACAACAGCAACGACCATAGCAGCGCTTTGGTACCGGTGACGTCAGTACGACATGCTGTAACGAATTCGATCCGCAAGGTTTCATCACGAGAGAAATAATAGTGATCTCAAAATTAGCCGGTATACGTATATTGTATAAAGAGAAAGAGTATATTTTGTAGATGCATGTATTGTTTAACATAAAATAATTACTGCTTCCTGTACTAAATAATCTAATGAAAACATCCATTGAAGAATGTTTTTCGTAACAGTAAAAAATGTAGAGTACCCCTGCTTAATTAAGCGCCATGCCATGAAGACATATGGGGGAGTGGAGGTATAGCTCTGCCATTCTTGACCTTGGCACTGGGTGGAGGTGAGTGGTCAGTTTTACGTCTCGGCCGCATTTTCCTCGGTACGCACTGGATGGGTGAGCCCCAGAGCTGGTGTGGAAGTTGTGGAGAAAAAGAAATTGCCACTTCGGGATTCGAAGCCCGGCCGTCCAGCCCAGATCCCTTCGCTATACCGTCTGAGCAATGTGACTCCTTTCGTAACATTGTAGATGAGAAGAAATTAAAGTTTATTCGCGAAATGAAGAGTAGGAATACTTCGAACCGCATCCACAAGTCATGGACCACTGTTTTATAGAGTTTCTCACTTCCGTGACTGAAGAGTTGTCTTCTAGGATATACGAGTAACTCCGTATAGTCGGGTGAAAAGTTGACATTTACCGGACTGCATGGTCTTATATCGTACAGCATCGAATTAATTCTTTGTAAATCGAGGCTTCTCCATCGCCGGAGTTGCTCCGGTTAACGTACATGCTTGTAAATCTCATGTTTGACCAAGGAAGTTACGATACAGGGGCACACACATTGGATTTAATGAAAGTTCTGCATATTCGTGTGACCCACGTGTTGTTACCCGCACACATTCTAACATTTTTTATCTGATGTCAGGGAACTTCGGTACATTAGCGTTCTTTGCAGTGACACCATTATAAAGAAACAGAAAGTTGAAATTAATTTAGGAATGTTATGCTTGGGATCGCCTCTGTGGTCTAGTGGTCAGAGGTCCGGGTTCAATTCCCCGCGCTACCAGATTTTCTGAGAAGTAGTTAGTCTGGAACGGGGTCCACTCAGCCTCGTGAGCATAATTGAGGAGCTATTTCAAGGATAAAGCGGTTCCAGTCTAGAAAACAGAGATTAACGGCCGTTGAGATCCGTTGCGCTAACCACGTGATACTCTCTGTTCGCACTAACTTCGCCTACAAGGGGCGGTCGCTCGGTCGGTAGAGTTTACTTCCAGACCACAGGCCACGGATTTTGTTTTGTTTTTATGTTATTTTTGGAAGAAAGATAAATTGAGGAAAATGTGGGCAAAACGCAGGTTCCTGGACAGTGACTGATGCAGTCATATGAATGTACTGAAACAATTAAGAACCCACAACGTTATAATTACTCATTTCTGATTTATTTTTAATTTTTGTTAGTTCGTTTATAAAATTTGATCGCAGAAACTTCAGTTTTTATAAATAGAATTTTGCCTTGTGGTGTTCTTTATACATTTGTCCACTAGAAGCTTCATTGCCTCGTCCAAAATGTAATATCCACCTGTACATTATTTCCAGAACTTTGGCACTTAATGACTTTTTAATGATTCTTTGACAGGCAATACTGACCTTTAGCGGAGATAACCGTTCCAATAATAGAGACCTGACGAGCACTATCGCTTTTGCAGCACCTCACACCCTGGGATATGTTCGTCATGGCTCATTGGTAACTGGCGGCCCGCGAGCCAGACGCAGTCCGTCGGAACAGACCGTACGCCCACCCACGGTGTATCTCTCTCCCGTCTCATATCCAGAGACGTGTCCGTCGCTTAAAAGACAGTGTTACAGAAGGACTACGACTCTTCGGCTTAATATAGTGTTGAACCGCAACTTTTGAATTTATGCCGTAACAGAAAAATCCATTTTAGTTGAATGGGCACTGATGAAAATGGACTAACTAGACTTAACGATAAAAAATACTCATTACAGATTGGCACCAGAGGTTATCTAACTGCTTGTAGCAGAGTCCTTCTTGAGGAGCTGATATCCTTGCATGTAATCAGAGAATCCACAGCTTTTTGTGGAACCTGAAAGTTAATTATTGTGTTTACACAAACTCATCACTGACCCCTGACTGGAGTCAGACGAATTCAGTTCACATTCCCCTCCAGTCATGTTTCTTTAAATTACTGGGTCTTCAGAGTAGTCTCTTCCCTGTAGGTTTTCCAACTGAACCTCTGCATTTCTTATTTCGCCCAATGCCTCTTATATTCCCCGCCAGTCTTATCATCTATATCGCCGTAATGATATTTGTTGGGGCACTACCAGCGGGTACTCGACGAGTGGCACACCCGGTATTAGGTGGCTGGATTCAGTTCCAGAAAATTTGAGGGCAGTGGGCGTTAGAAACTGGAGACGAAAGTCACAGGGTCGGGACCAGCGGTGAGCAGTCGTGGACTGTAGCACCCGCAGAAGGAGGAGAAGAGTACAAAGTATGAAACTTATAATTAAGCAGTGAGGGGCCTCAGACAGTCGATGATACTAATCTTCGCCTATAATCCCTATAGATTTGAAACATTACAAGTTTTCTTGAGGGGTACGCGGTAGCGTAGTTCGTTGAGGCGCTGTGCTACCAGCCGGAAGGTCGCGGGATCGAGTCCCGATGAGGTGGATTTTTTCAATTTACCTAATCCTTCCAGCCGCACTACGGCCCAGGGGTCGACTCAGCCTCTAACAGAAAAGAGTACCAGGAATATTCTTGGAATATTCTTCGGGGGTAAAGGGCGGCCGGCGCATAGGGCTAACAACCTTACCGCTATCTATGGGACCGATTGTCTAGAAAATGTAGGAACCTCAATATATCACAACCCTATGGGCCTCCACGGCCTGTTGCAGGGATACCTTTACTTTTTACTTTTACAAGTTTTCTTGAGTTTGTGTTGTAAGGGGATTCTTCTAATGTACAGCGAAGCGATTTTACGTCGCTCCTTGTAGTCACTCGCCATTTAGGATGTAGGAAAAGCCTTGATACAGTGGTATTTCCGTAGACCTTGGTATACTTGACTTTCCATGTAGCGTACATGTAGTTATTTCCTTCTGAGGAATTGAACTCGAAACTAGGTCATTAGCATTAGACTGCTTACATGCTGTTCGGCGGAACATATGCCATGGCGTTGAGTTACGCAGTGTCTAAAATGCATCCAGCTCTTAAAAAACACACGTCTTCATTACCTGTTGTTTCTTTACTACTGCTGCCTCGAGGGAAAACATCTTGCATATACAGGGGATGGATAAAAATATGGAAACACCTCGTGAAATGCATGCCTGAATTGAAGTGTTCATTTTAGCGACGTTTGTAGGTCACGCTGTCGTATCTGCCCAACACCACTACCTGTACAACCTCCGCAATACGTTGCAAGCTTCATTTGTTGTCAAGACAGTGCTCTGTGCAATTTTTTGTGCATCATGTCAGAGCTAACAATTCGAACGCGGGAAAATTGTTGGTGCTCATATGGTGGGCGCTTCCGTAACCAAGGTAGCCGAGGTTTTTGGCGTTTCGCGAGGCACAGTATCCAAGATCATGACCGCATACAGGAGGACTGAAAAAACCTCATCTGATAAACACCAGCGTGGACGGAAATGTGTGTTGAGTGATCAAGACAGACGAACATTGCGTAGGATTGTGACGAAAAATAAGAAGACTACAGCTGCATAAGTGACTGTTGGACTGAATGTCACGCTCACAAACCCTGTCAGCGCCAAAACAGTATGAAGGGAACTCCACAAGCAGGGTATTTTTGGACGAGCTGCAATTCCAAAGGCACTCATCAGTGATCAAAATGCCAATAAGAGGACAGTGTGGTGCCGAAGTCATAAAACCTGGGCTATGGAGCAATGGAAGACGGTCATTTGGTCGGATGAGTCCACCTTCACACTGTTTCCGACTTCTGGCCGAGTTGACGTCTGGAGAACGCCATCCCAAGCTTACGATCCAGATTGTTTGCTGCCAAGAGTGAAACATGGCGGGGGTTCGATCATGGTATGGGCAGCCATATCGTGGTATTCTGTCGGACCCATCATTACCCTGCAAGGTCACGTCACTGCCAACGACTATGTGACCATTTTGGGCGACCAGGTCCATCCCATGGTGCAAACTTTGTTCCCTAATGGTGATGCCATTTACCAAGCCAACAATGCCTGTGTTCACATAGCTCACATCGTCCAGGACTGGTTTTCTGAGAAGGAATATGAAGTGTCACGTCTGCCATGGCCCCCACAATCGCCAGATATCAATATTATTGAGCCTTTGTGGTCTGTTTTGGAGAGCAATCTGCGTGCGCGCTATCCACCTCCATCATCGATAACAGAACTTACCATGTTTTTCAGGAAGAATGGTACAAGATTCCCTTGCAAATCATACAAGATCTCTATTTATCCATTCCAAGGAGACTGCAAGGAGTTCTGCAAGCCAGAGGTTGTCCTACACCATATTAGTCACGGTAATGTGTTTTTTGTTGGGAGTTTCCATATTTTTGTCCATCCCCTGTATTTTGCGGCAGTAATAAAAGTTGAAGGTAAAGTTGTCTTTGTGCTTAATTAAGGCCATGTCATGGAGACATATGGGGTAGTGGTTGCATAGCTTTACCATTCTTGACCTCGGCACTAGATGGAGTGAGTGGTCAGAATCCCGCTCCGCCCTCTTTATCCTCAGAGAAGGAGCTCCCCGGTGCCCTTTTGATAGGTTGTGTGGGCCCCAGAGCCGGTCTGGAATTGAGAAAAATGCCTTGCCCTTTCGGGAATTGAAATTACCGTCCAATCCGTAGCCCATCGCTATACCGACTGAGCTATCCCAGCTCATCTTGCGACAGTAATTCTTTTGTTAAATTCTTGCATGTCTTGATTTTAGCACCTGTATTGATACACAGGTGATTTTTGCCTTACTAGACCCTGTTGATGGTCAGCTGGCTACACGTACGTAACAGCCCTGCAGCTTTGCTGACGCAAGTTCAGTGCACGTGGTCAGTGTAATATAGCGCAAGATATGCGTGTCAAAACAGAAGGAAAATGAGTGCATGATTTATTTACATTGGTGACATGTTTGGACTGCTAGTGAAAGGTGTCAGAGCGGAGGAGAATATTTAGATATGAGAGCGAAGTAAGAGGATGGCGGAGGGAACTGCAGAATTAGCAGCTTCAGAATTTGTTGTGACCACCAGATATGATTAAAGTGGTCAAATCTAGGACGGTAAATGGACGGGACATGTTGCACGCCCTGGAGAGGTTAGAAATGTGCATACTAAAAGTCAGAAAAGTTTAAGTGAAATGACCACTTGAGAAACCTAGGAAATATTAATACGAGCATTAACTTACAAAAAGATAACACAGTTCTGTCCAGTGTGACTGGTGAAGATTTTTATTGTTTCAGTTCTTCATGGCCTTACATGTTTCGGTCCTTAGAGACCGTCATCAGGGGCATCGATACAGTTTGGAAACCACTATTACAGTAGGTGTTCTGAGTGTTAAAATATATATACATACAATGCTGACAGTACACAAATGGATACAAAATCCAAAGTTTTCACAACTACAGCGGCTGTCTTGATATATTATTTTTTTTTTAATTTTTGTTAGTTAAGTTAGAATTTATAAACCAAATAGGTTCATGTCCTCTCTCTTATCACCTCTCCTGACGGGCCGAATTTGTGCAGCCTGTCTTTCTTGAGAAGAAGGTTCTTTGATGTCGTCCTGTGGTTGTTCGTGGCGCGCTGTGTTTAGTGTGACGGACCAGAATGAAACAAATCAAATTCACCGAGCATTAACGTTTATCGTAAAAAAGTTTGGCTTGAGGTTGTGACCTGAATTCATGTGGCCCAGGATAAGGCCCAGCGACATGCTCTTGCGAGCACGATAAAGAACCTTCGGGTTCTATAAATGGCAGAGAATTTCTTGACCAGGTGATTTATTGTTCACTTGTCAGGAAGGACGCTGTCCTATGATGTAGTTAAGACATGTCAGCACGGTTTCATGACTAGTCCTCTCACATCAAAGTTCTGTGTGGCCGCCATGTCGGTGTTATGCACGGGAAGGAATTAGAATGTATAATAGAATGGTGACCTCCATTAGCGTGGTGTTGGTGCTGAATGTCATGAAAATCAGCTTGTTGGTTATAATGCATTACATCTCTCGAAATGTCGTGAAGTAGCTGAAAGTTTTAATATGTATGCCAAGACCGGTTTTGGTTCCATAGGGTTCTCTCGCCTGTTAACGCCAGAACATCAACTTGAAAATGCGTGTTGTTTTTAATAGGCACATATTTAGTTTTGATGTCGTTGGAGTGTGCTGTTTTTCACTTCCAAAACGATGTAAGAGAGCGGGTTAGATGTTACACAATGAAACTTCCTGTTTTATATACAGCTCGCCGAGAATTAATGTTGCATAGTGAAATGAAAGGAGGTTACGATGGGATGGGTGCGTGTCTCGAATCGAAGATACTAAACTTTGTACAAGGTTTTGCTGGGGAAGACGTCAATTTGTAATCAAGAAGGAAACGAGGAAACAACTTAAAGGTATCTCTTTAGTGTTTCGAGGAGGGGTTGCGGTTTTAGGGTGTAGAAGGAACTGGCTCAGGATCACTTCGAATGGTTGTTTTTTATTATTAATGCTGGTGATATTTCGGGTTATGTTGTTAGAGAATTGTTTTAGAGCATGGATTTCCAAAGGTATGTTGTTTTATGTAGCTTTCAGGGAGACGTTCATTTATATTGTTTTCCATTCACTTCCTGACGGTGTCGAAAAACGCTGTTCATTTTACGCTAAAAACTTTTGGGGCAGTCAGCTGCATCAGTCTTGTGCTAAAATCTCTGTATCCGAATCCTGCTTTGTCTCCATCATCAGAATTCCCCGCATCGACCTTGGTGATGGAGACAGCAGTGAAAGTTTCAAATCTTACATTATTTGTTTTGTTTGAATTGCACAAAAAGTTCTGTTAGCTACTTGAACATGCATCTTTCGAACTTGGTATTTTGCTGGTCGTGATAATGTTCTGAGCTTATATGATTGTGCATCGCACATGAATTAACATAGATGTCAGTTGTGAAATGCCAACTTTAGCGGATAGGGGGTGTCGCGTGGTCAGCGCAACGGATCCAACGGCCGTAAATCTCGGTTTTCTAGACTGGAGCCACTATTTTCTTTAAATAGCTTCTCAGTTATCTTCACGAGCCTGAGTGGACCCCGTCCCAGACCCACTCCTCAGAAAATCTGGTAACGCCGGGAATCGAACCCGGACCTCTGGAACTGTAGCCAGGAACTCTGACCACTAGACGACAGAGGCGGTCACCCTCTATCCGCTAAAGTTGGCACTAACTTCGCCGACAAGTGGCGATCGCTCGGTCTGTATAGTTCGCTTGCGGAGTAGAGGCCACGGATTCAGTTGTAAAATATTTTTCCTAAAATGTATCCACTGAAGGGAGTTAGGTGGTATATTAGAAGATCGAACTCTTTACTGCAAGTCTAATCACTGTCGACTGAAACTAAGCATAGTATCAAACTTCTCCTTGTCTTTAAATGTTTGAATTCGTTACAGATTCTCCTCTGAGGGACTTTTCGTTTTCAGTGGCGGTGTGTATGAAGTCTGCAATAGGCCTATTGCTGTTTCGGGCAACCAGGAATTTATTTCGTTGTATGAACTTCTGTTCGTCAGCAATTATTTGCTTACGTACATGCCCGCAACGTCTCCCCAGCCTTAATTACGCGGGAGTGCCGTCATGCGCCGTCATCAGTACTAGAACCAGTGTATAGTGCGAGGAAGTAACCTACAGAATTTGTGGGCATGGCTGAGCATCAGTATCTGGGCCTACAAAAGTGGAAAGACCAGTCTCTCAGATGGCTGGCATATTCGGATATTATGTCACCGTATTCTTTTCGAAATTTGAAACATAGAAGAGCTTGCTTTTAAAATTATTTCCTCATCAGTTTACATGCAGGAATCAAGTTTAGTACATCGCGTGCGGCAGCCAACCACGTGAGGTTCAGCCTTGAATGATAGCAGCACGCATGTCGGGTGTTGCAATCGCAACTGAAACACTGTATGTGGTATATAACCGTCCGTGGCAGGAGCCCGAAGCTATTCCTGGTGTATAGCTTTTTTTTTTGTACCTTGACGGATTAGGCTGTCTGCCCTGTTCCCATTCAGAGTTAATTTTGAAATTATGAATCTTGTAGACAGTCGGTAGGACTCTTTTTGGCGGTGGATCAGCCCGAAGCAAGGCCGCTACCTACACAGAACAAACGCCGACATTCATTAGATCGCGCGGCCATTGTGATCGGCTTAGTAGCTACTTACGAGTGATAAACCAGTGAAATAAGCTATTCTCAATAGTGTACATCTTTCATACCACCGGTCCTTTTTCCTGCCCCCAAAAGTAATCCCACCGTAATAAAATCATAGCTGCTCCCCCATTTTTTTTTTTACAAAAGGAATATTTCTTTTATAATGAACTGCTTATATTAATGATTTAAATACATTCTGAAGGACGTGAAGGTTGTCCTTTTTTGTTTTATTATCTTTATCGTAAAATATTTTGAACTGTGTGAAAGCTCTGAAATTATCCAATTATCGTAGCAACGAATTGTAGAGCGTTCCATGAACGTAGGTCTCGAATGAGCGAGTAGTCTTTTATTTGTAATAAGGAATGGCCTTCTCTACAATCAGGTAGTACAGGTAGTATTCCTGTATTAATGTTTTCGTTTTATGGGTCATATTTGAATGAATTTTGTCCGTGTATTCCCCATGCTAGTACCAAGCTTCACCTACAAAGTAATATGACCGTTAAGGTTCGGCCACACAGAGCGCTACGTACGCGACGCACGCTACGTACGCTATACGAAGAGAAAAATATCTCCCTTTATTGCCAATGTGACTGGCCACAGAGACTTCCATACGCTACGTACGCTACGTACGCTGTTTCCTATGTTAGCTGCGTCGCAGAGTGTACACAGCGTACGTAGCGAACATAGCGTAGCGCTCTGTGTGGCCGAACCTTTAGTGTCGTGTATGTATGCCGAATGCCGTTTGTCTTCGACAGGAGATCCTACTGCAATAAGTTTATGTTGGATATAACTTGAAACCCAATTAGGGAATGCATCTTTGCAGAAGGCTCACATAGAATTGGACCTACACCGATTTTAACATAATTTGTCTATCAACACTGTAAGAACTTCTTTACTGATATTATCGACACCATAATCTCTTGAGCGTAAGATCTCTTTGTTAGTGCAGTGAGCAGATTCAGTAACAGATAATCTCTTTCCTGACAGTTCCTTAATTAGTGATGCAATGTCCATATGTTGTTTGTGAATAACGACGTTGTTATGGCCTAAATATGCTCGAATCACATCGCTCTTTATTATAAAGATTCCCAGAACTTTTATTCTTCTAAGCAGTTCTTTTCTTAGTTGTGTTTATATTTCCTCTGTAGTAAAGAATGTCTTAATCTGGAATCAGTTAATAACAAATAGGATTCCTGTATGGTAAAGTTGCCCAATGCCGGTCACGGTAGCCGAGTGGTCTAAGGTATGTACTGTCTTCGCTCGCTTGGAAACGGGGATCGTGGGTTCGAATCCCACTCAGGGCATGGATGTTTGCTTTGTGTGAGCGTTTTTATGTGTTTGTGTACAGGTAGAGGCCTTGCGACGAGCTGATCACCCGCCCAAGGAGTCCTACCGAATATGTAAGATCTAGAAAAATCAAAGTGAACGGAGAAGTTCATGGAGGTAGGCCTAGGCCCACTGGGGCTATAGTGCCAAGAAAAAAAGTTGCCTAATATCGTCCAGTCTCCTAGTTCCGTCAACCGTCGTTTTCTAGTTGTATGGTGTTGCACTGTGTCGATTTTTAGTGTTGTTATTTCCCGATTGTTGGTCGCATTGCCAGTCATTGTAGCCAGTTGTTAGAAAAGGGCGTACAGTTTAAAGCTGCAGATTTCTTAAGACAGATTTTTGGAAGAAAACACAAAACGTGTGATTTTATATAAACTAGAAATATTAATCATAGCTAATTTCTTACATATATATTTTCAGTTAGATCATACTAGTTGTTGGACATTTACATCCAAGTCTTTCGTGGCCGGTGTCCCATAGACTGGGCGCCTTAATGTTTCTAAAGTAGGTTCATAGTATTGTCTACTAGGTGTGTGTCAGTGTCGTCCATTGGACAGTATGAGGAATCCATACTGTTTATAACGAACTTTGAAAATCATTCTCGTTTCTCCTTAGATGCCGTGAAGTAGTGCAAAAATGCAAGGAGTGATATATGGAATCAATGACAGTGGCAGCTAAAGCAGTCAGAGATGAGGAAATGAGTTTACTGAAGGCTTCGAAAATATTCACTCTAGTGAGCAACACGTAAACAGCGGGGGCAATGAAGCAGAAGCTTTGGTGACCACGAGAATGGAAAGAAAATCAGTACTTCATGTTGAAACTAAAAATTAATTAGTGACTTTTTGTTTGCACGTGGAAAGTTTTTTCCCCGACTAACATCGAAACACAAAATGGATGGCTGTTCAGTTAGCAGTAAGAAACAATCTGCTGCACTCCTTTTCCACGGAAAAAATGAAAGCCTGAAGGAATTGGATTCTAAAGGGTTCTGACGATGGTGGATAACACACAGAATTACAGTCTTTTTTTTAACATTTTTCATCGTCCGGGTTTTCTATTTCCTATAATTCCGGATGATGGGAAAAGTCCAAAAATCCAGTAATTCTGTGGCAGGAAGTGGCTATGAAATTTTTGTGGGAGCCATCGAACACTAATTAAGGAAACCTCAACCTACATCTGCTGCTGGAATCAAAAGGTTTACACTGTAAAATGTTGCGGCGTTTATGTTACTTTTTGAGAAGATGGTGAAAAAAAAATCTCTAAATACTCTGTTCACTGTCCTGTGAGGTAGTGGAACTGATGGGCAATGCATGTTTACAGTCCACTGCAATACAAGTCGCAGTAAATGGTTTTCGGAAAAAGAAAAACAGGAATATTTTCAGTGATTATGAATTCGCAGAAAATTGCAGTGTTCAGGCCAGCACCAGCACCGCCTGTTATTCTTTTACTGCTCCCAGTCAGATCTCGCCTGTTCCTCATACACAAAAATGTTCACCCGAAACTAAAAATACTCCTACACCTCGACATAGATCAGCAACACTAATAACACGGTCTCCACACAAAAATAAGGACAACAAGTAGAACACATTACTTCTCGGAGGACAAAAGAGGAGAAAAATGGATGCGCTGAGCTAAATGTTGCGAATGGTGCCATGAGGAATGTGCGTGCAGGCGAACGCGAAGACTGGGCTCAGTTCACCTGCACTGACTGTCTCTACACAGCGATTTATGTGACGCAAATTTAAAATGTTAGCTTTCATTGTGGTGAAGCTTAATTTTACGTGTATTCAGTTCAAACAGTTTTGTGTTTCCTATATCATAGAGTTCCATTGATTTCCACTTTTTATGTATTTTAACTTCTTCATGTTGTATTTCCACATAATTACAGTTAAACTTGTTTGAGGATTCTTGAAAACTTAGTTTTGTAACTTCAGTGACTATAAACATTACTTTTGATGTATTTTTGGGGGGGTGGACGATATTGGGAGACCTATGTTCCTGATATCGCCAAGGCACTAATTTTTTGTAATTTGAAAAAAAAGAAACGGTCCTTAGACTTGACATAACAAATTTTTTAATAAATTGTAAGTACATGCATGTTTTCACGAACCTGTATAATTATTTCTTCCTTCATCAATTATAAGGTAAAGTTGCCCCTGTGCTTAACCAATTAAGCACTACGCCATGAAGGCGCATCGGGGAATGATGTATAGATCCTCGTTTTCTTGACCTCGGCACTAGTTGGACGTGAGTGGGTGAAACACTGAGCTTGAAAATAACGCAGAGGATTTTTGTACTACGCGTAATTATTAAGAAGTAATTAATGATTTTTTTACACCTGTTTTTGCTAACATTTACTGATTATATTTCTTTGCACTCCCTAAACAGCAGTGACTAGGCGTGATTGAATTGGACGAAGGTCACACATGCACTTCCTTTACGTCCGTGCTCGGACGTGAAACTTACGGACTTAAGGTGGAGTGACACGGTGGCCAAACTGGCGAATACTTCAAACCCGTGCGTATGTCTTTCCACTCGTAGGAGTACCTGCACTTCGCGCATATAGAAGCGGATTTCGGATAAGAAGTATGTTTTTCCAGTACTTTTTCGTCAAGACAGATTGGTGATGAATGTATAGAGTCCACCCTTTAATTTGTGAAAGATTACAGAACGGAAACTTTTATATGCTTTACACAAAACGAAAGAAGTATTCTCGGAAATTATTCGATTCCCACCGAATATCCATCAGTTCGCTTATCAGTAAGCGTTCTTCGGTGTCGGCAGAGTTCTGCATATTATAAAAAATAGTTCATACTATCTAAAAATGTGAAATTTGGAAATAGGCAATGAGTCAGTGCATCGGCTATTCATAGACTTTAAGAAAGTCTGTGTTTCAGTTAGGAGGGAAGTGTTCTACAATATTCTCTTAGAGTTTGGGGTATCCTGAAAGTAGTTAGGCCGATTAAAATATGTTTAAATGAGACCTTAGTAAAGCCCATAAGTGAAATATTTATCAGATACGTTTTCTCTCCAAAAATGATATAAAACAAGGAGACGATTTATTGCCAATGCTTTTCGTGTTTTGCTGTAGAATAAGCCATTAGAAAGGTCCAGGAAAACCAGGTGGGACTGAAATTAAATGGGACACATCAGCTGCTGGTCTATGCCGATGATATAAAGCTATTTGGAGATAACATAGATACCATAAAGAAAAACAGAAACTCTAATTGACGCTAGTAAGAGGTTGGTCTAGAAATAAACGCAGAGAAAACTAAGTATATGTTGCTGTCTCATCACCAGAATGCAGGACGAAATCGTAACACAAAGATACCTAACAGATGCTTTTGAAAATGTGGCATAGTTCATATATTTGAGAACGACAGTTACAAATCAATTGTCTCGGGGGGGGGGGATTAAGAGGAGAATGAATTCAGGTAATGCTTACTACCATTCAGTCAAGAACCTTTTTGTCTTCTCGTCTGCTGTCTAAAACTTAGAAATTAGAATATACAGTAGTACAGTTTTGTCTCAGGTTTTCTATGGGCGTGAAACTTGGTTTCTGACATTAAAGACGGAACGTATACCGAAGGTGTTTGATGAGAACAGGACCGAAGAGGGATGAAATGACATGAGGTTGGAAACAACTGCATAACGAGGAGCTTCGTAACTTATGCTCTTCGCCAAATATAATCAGAATGATGAAGTCAAGGAGGATGAGATGGTCAGGGCATGTAGCACGCATGGTATGAAAATGACTACATGTAGGGTTTTGTTGAGAAAGCCAGAAGGAAAGAGATCGCAAGGAGGACATAGACATACGAGTATGTAGGATCTTAGATACGATGGGGTGGTATGTTCTAGATTGATCTGGCTCAGGATAGGGACCAGTGTAGAGAGCTTCTACGGACACGGTAATGAACCTTCTGGTTCTATAAAATGTTGGGAAATTCTCGAGTAGCTGAGCGACTGGTGTGTTCTCTAGAAGGACTCTTCTCCGTGGAATTAGACTGTTGTCAGTCTAGTCAGAGAAAGAAACGCAACTGAAATGGAGCTCGATGCGTTTGACTGCGGGAGACCTTGGGAACGCAGCACGGCTAGAAGCATCCTAAGCCTTTTACGTCCGCCTGGCCACGCGCTTTTATTTCTATACGTTCTCGCTCGGACGACAAGAAAAGAAAAAGTAGCTCTTCTGCCCCTAGCTTAATACGAGGGAGAGTCAGCATGGACGTAATATGTTTTCCCTGTGTATCACTAGATAGCAACACAGTCCAGCTTCGTATCAATCTAAGTAGCAGACGCGCATGCCCATGTTCATAGGCTGGTTTCAGTAGTCAAACTGGCGACCGTGCTTGAGGAATACTAACGAACGGCGTTTGTTGTGCGTTTTATTTTGTGGGCAAAAGGACTCATTACAAAGGATGTTCATAAAGGAAGTCTTCCCTGTTTACGGCGGGGAGAGTTTGTCCTGTAGAGCGGTTCAGAACTTGGCGGCAGACGTTTCGCTGATGACAAAGAGGTTGAAACGGAGGTGCGGAAGTGGATGAGACAACAGTCAAAATACTTTTCTGCTGCGGATTTCGATGTACTGGGAAAGCGATGGGACAAGTGTATCAATGTTGGTGGAGGACATAGAGGGACGTAGACGTTTCTTCCAGGTTCTACGTTTTATATCCATTTGTGACCTGTTTGCCGACTCTCCCTCCTAGAACTATGGAAAGAGAATCAACGGAACATAACAGCGGCGTCCAATGGATTAACTTTCGGATTGAAGAGCCGTTTTCTGTACGTTTCTGATTCATTCACACGGTATCGCTCTTCGTTCATTCCAATATCGTTCGAGTACCACGCTGTTCGGAGTTTGTATTTGGCCTGATTTCGCGTCCCCTGCCTTCAGATGAAACGATGCACCCTTCTGCAAGACATATCAGTGTATTTTGTTGGGATAAATAGAAGTAAATATAGAATATAGGTGAAAAAAGGCAAGTGTATCCCTGTAACAGGCCGTGAAGGCCTGTTATGAGACATCGAGGCTCCCACATTTTGTCTAGACGATCGGCTCACAGATGGCGGAAAGGTTGTCAGTCTTACGCGCCGGCCGCCCTTTACCCCCAAGGAAGATTTCTGGTACTCATTTCTGTTAGAGGCTGAGTCGTCCCCAGGGCCATAGTGCGGCTGGAAGTATAAGGTAAATTGAAAAAATCCACCACATCGGAACTGGAACCCGCGACCTTCCAGCTTGTAGCATAGTGCCTGAACCAACTGCGCTACCGCGTGTATATATACGTTGTGCGTTCAAGTTCTAAGGTCTCCGATTTTTTTCTCACACAATCATACAAAAAATTTGAAACTTCCGTCACTTTTCAGCGTAATCTCCCTGCAGCCGTACACATTTTTCACAACGTCGACGCCATGATTCCATGGCCGCTGCGAACGCTTCTGTAGGAGTCTGTTTTGACCACTGGAAAATTGCTGATGCAATAGCGGATTGAAAAACGGCATCCATGTCTCATCCATTGTCACAGTTGATGAAAAGAAAGTCCCANACACGACGTTCTGCCTTCTTTGAACTGTCGCGCCCACGAACGCACATTTTTCACATTCATGACGCCATCACCACACGTCTCACTCAACTGGCGATGAATTTCAATGGGTGTCGCACCACGCAAGTGGAGAAAACGAATGATTACTCGCTGTTCTTGTAACGAAAACGTCGCCATTTTAAGTATCAAAAGCACTCCTCACACTCGCCGCTACCACTAGAGTTCTGAGTGCCGCCATCTCTGTCACGCATTCACAAAGAGTGCACACGTATTTTAAACTAAACTGCATGTGTCTATCTGCTCCCAGTCCTGAGAAAAAAAATCGGAGACCTTAGAACTTGAACGCCCGTCGTATATATTTATATAAATATAGAATACATACATTGAAATAAATGAACAGAAACTTTGTGTCGGTGTGTGTGGATCTCTTCCCTCCTCAGCAAATATCTCGCGGGTGGGCTTAATCTAGCCCTTTCCACAAGAAATTTGTCTAAATTAGGATTCAGTGCTCTTGACGTTCGAGGCCTGTTGGTTTATAGCGAGCTAGGCATTCAGATTAGTGTGGAGCTGTCTAGCTACACATGTCTGACCGGTCGGTGTGAGCGACAAATATTTCATGTACGCTCTGACACGTTATCCGTGAATTGAGGAGATAGTGTACTTAGGTAACCGGACAGTCAGATCTTGAATGTACAATAAGAAACTTCGCTTTTTTGACCCTAGATGTTTACTTTTTGCAGCAGTTCTTTTTTTTTTTGCTGGGGTTTTTTTCCCCATTTTTCGTCAAGACACACACGAGACAGTTATCTCATGAAAATGTTCATGAAGCATGTTAAAATCTATCCAGTATTTATAGAATACACACACTCCCGGAAATTCAATGGTACCAGCCCCAGATGATAGATGATGAATATGGAGCAGTCGGTGGAATGAGAATTGGCAGGGAAAACTTAAGAATTCGGAAAAGACCTGCCCCAGTGTCAATTTGTCCACCACAAATTCCACATGACTTGACCTGGACTAGAACCCAGGCCGCCGCGATTGTAAGCCGGCGACTAACCGCCTGAGCTGTGGAAAGGCCTACCACACTATTAAGACGTACGAAAGGAACTGCAGTACAGTTCCACTGATTCTTAATCACGGCGCTGGATGGAGGTGAGTGGTGAGCTTCATGCCTATTGGATGGCACGGTAGATGAACCGCAGAGTCGTGTTTGGAAGTGGGGAGAGAGAGAGAAACCTTTGCCCTACGGGAATCGCATTCCGGTCATANGTGGTCAAGTAGATTGTAAATTGACGTAAATAAATAAAAAAAAAAATGTCTCTTAGTCTGATCACTATGCTGACTGAACTACCCTATCCGTCGATTGGTTAATCCAGACAATGAGTGCCCGAGTTCGTAATGCGAATAAGCTGTTCACAAAACACTTCCGCGTCCCTGTATGAAACACGAATACTTAAAAGTGTTTTTTGCTGGTTTTTAAGAAAGAAGTACTCGGTCAGTTCACTCTCGATGGCGTTTGTACAAGAAGGCATATCTCTCAACAAGTGAAGTGGAAGAGCTCATGATGCTGGTGGCGGTTATAGGGTCATCCGCAGTCAGGCTCGTGAAATAGGGCATTCCGTATGTGTAATGTTCCTATGAAGTATACTTCTGAAGAGAAGCACGTAAGCTAGATTTCTCAAGGTATCCAAACAAGCAGTCGAAGCTCATGTGAGCTGAAGTAAAAATGGAGTGGCAGAGTGGAACAACACATTTACAAAGACACTTGGGAATGAAAAGAGCGTTCGGATGACACAGAATGTCTGACGTCGTGCTTGTCGTGTGCAAGAAATTTGCAAGACGATGATCACTCAAAGACAGTCGGACACGATGAAATATTACGGCCAGTAATGGTCAGTTTATAACACAGCGACACAGAACTCAAGGAAAATAGTGACGGCGATGATGAGGAGTCATTAGCATCTGTTTTATACATATTTAAGCCCTATTAACCCTTTAAAGTCTCGTGGTTACTGTATGTACCACCTGGTTTAACGTACTAAAACTTTGCAGTCTGTCCGCTGGGTGTAATTTATGCGTTTCTTACAAATGTCACAGTAAACAGCGTTAAGCTATTGGTCTTGTCGGAGAAATAACGTGTTTCCTGTGAGGCGCGGACCGAATTTGTCCTAGAAAAAATTGGCCTTCCGAAATAGACATTTTTGCAACAAGCAGCAAGGTACGTTCTTGTCGACTACGAAAGAAATTAAGTTGTGAAAGAGTTCAAAATGGACGTCTTGGAATACAAGCTATACGTGTAGAAATAATTTGTGTTATCACGTTTGCCGATTGGAAGATCACAGACTTCCAACACATTTTCAAGTACCGCCCAAGAGGAATCCGGCTCAGACTTGAACACTGAAACGTAAGCGGGCCTAACTTCGCGAGTGTATAATGAGTTTTAGTTATTATTTTCATTTCGTAAATGTCTCCTTCATGGCACCCTCCACGCTCCTTTGTTCACACATAGCCTTTAAGTACAGATGAGTCATCTTTAGCGAAAAGGGAATACGTGCCTTTTTATACTTTTGGTTGAGTAGAATTCTTAAAGAGTCCGACAATCCCTAAGCCCACATATCAGCATGATCTACTGTAAGCAGCCGCAGATCGGTTACCTAGAACCCGTATTCACATGTACTTATTTATATGCCGCATGTCTTTCTATCATCCTGCTATTGTCTGGCGAAATTGCGATAATATCTTCTGCAACGGAGGAGCTATGCAGTCGTAGTCTTCTGCCAGTTCAGGGATCGAGTCATGATCCTTTCCGAAACTAAAGGAATTTTGTCCATGTTCTTCTTGGACGTTCAATGTCCCGTCTTCCAGTAGGGCGATAAAAATATGCTTTCCGAGGCAAACGTTCAGGAGGCGTGCTTTCTGCATAATTGTGCCGTTTTCTTTGATATCTGTTCCACCATTCGTTATATTCGTAATTGTTTTCTTATATCAGTGCCTTTTATTTTATCCCTCAGTGACATACCCGAGAGTGGTCGCAGAAACCTCGTTTCAGATGCTCTTTCTCTCCTTTTTAACTTCTTTTTTTTGTACCCACGTTTTACTACAATACTGTGGGGGCCGATTTCTCAATAATGTTATGCATTATTAGTATAAATGGTCGCCTTTATCAGCAGCATTTGCTCGTCTGCAAATAGTATACTTTAAATAAAAGTGTAAACTTGTCCCTGTGCTTAACTAATTAAATGCTACGCCGTGAATACGTATGGGGTAGTGGATGTATAAATCTACTTTTTCTTGCAAGATTTGAGGTTTTCACGGCGGTGACTATGAAGAAAGCAGCCTTCTGGGATGTGGCGCAGTGTAGATATTGTGTTAACCAACGTTTGGGAGGAACGCGTCATAGCTCAAGCGGTTAGTCGCTGGCTTCCCACCGCGGCGGCCCGGGTTCGATCCCGGGTCTGGTCAAGTGGGATTTGTGGTGGACAGAGTGGCGCTGGGGCAGGTTTTCTCCGAGTACTTCGGTTTCCCCTGCCAATCTTTAATCCACCAATAGCTCCACAATCACCCTCACCTATCATCTTGGGCTGGTACAATAGGCCAGAAGTGGTCGCAGTACAAGGGAGTTAGTCCCACCCCACTAGCAATAAAAAAAATGGGTGGAACAGTCGGTCTGAATTCACACCCTTGTCTTGGTCCTTGATTTACTACTAGAGGGGTTCCTGTTTCACGTATTAAAGACAGTACTAATGTTATCATCTGATGATTTAACAGCGTTCACCAAGTTTGTTGGGAGATCACAGCCAAGCAGACTATCCTATAATTTACTCCGATTTGCTCTGTCGTTTGCTTTTTCATACTGTCGCAATTTCTGATAAATAGACGCAGACTATATTCTATCGTAATTTCAGATATTATTTTTACAACGAAGGTTTGGGTCTGTATATGATCTGTCTTTGCGGAAAGCGCATTGTTTTTGTCAAATTTGTTCTGTGTAGACTGTCATTGTCATAATTTTCTGTAGTGGGGTTGGTTGGGGGTATTGGTTGCATTATATTCCTTTAGACATTCTTTCGGATTGGAAGATCTGTTCTTTATTTACTAACATGTGTTTGTAGCATTGCTTCATTTACCTCTGAGATCAGATCAGTCCTTGCATTATCAGTAATTTTACTTTTAGATATTTAATCACTTTCAAACTAAATCTCTTTGCTCCAGTCGTTTCATACTCCACTATTTTAACACACTTTTATCAGCTTTCTCAGATAGCTTATATAGATAATTTTCGCGTCATAGTGCGGATCTATCGTTTTAAAAATGGTCCTTTTCCTTTTCTCTGCCTATACGTTATAGGTAGGTTTCTTTTGGCTGTTCTGAAGGTAACTTCCGTTTATTTTAAGCAGCTAATGTAGGAGCGAGGGAGAGCTCGCGCATGCGAGATAGGGTCACATGACTTGTAAACCATCACATAATAGGTCACCTAGTGTGTGTTCTTGTCTACAGAGTGAATAATGATGTGTCCTGCGAATGATAATCTCACCAGCTGCGATAATTCTCGCTGTTTTCCGCTTTCTTTACGCTAAAACACGAGCGTTGCCTAAATCCATCTTGAATAATGCGCGGAATACGGCCAAAATGTAATGAGTGAAGGAACTGTAAGACAGTGGTGTAGAATGATCAAAGATGGGCGAACAGATGTTCACGATGAAGAGCGAAGCCGCCCCGCCGTCGTCGTCGCATTTTGGAGTGACAGATTTTAGAGAGGGAGTGCAAGGACCTGATTGAAAGAAGCAAATTTTCTCATCTACAGTCACGGGGACCTGAAGGTCAGCAAATTGAAGTGCATATGAACGGTACAGACATCTTATTCTAGCGAGTCAGGTTTTCCTTTCCGTGATTTTCCATAAACGAGGAGCTCAAAGTTTGTGATGGTTGTACCCAATTTTGTGGCTGGCATATTAGCTGGCCCTCATCGCTGCCTTTCTGAGACGACTATCTTCTGTTACTCCGGTCAGATAGTAGGATGGTCCCGATAATGAATCACTTGGGTCACAGTTTCTCTCACCAATTCTATGGGCAATATAACTTTTGAATATTCATATCCCTTTGTAAAGTCTGATTATTAATCTAATTCATTTATTCCCCTAGTGTTGAATTAGTTTGGAATGTATGGAATTTAGGAACTCAGTTGTTTTGGCAATTGTCACACTCCAGCTTCCTTTCTTAAACTAGGATTTATTACGAATTCATACCATTCAGCTCCTAACACCGATTTCTTCTGACCAGCAGTTTCTTTTTCTTCGATGCCTCATTTGACGATTCTGTATTCGGCTTTAAGGCGCCTTCTTTTTCTTGTGTCGTAATGCTTAGTTTAACTGTGATATACCGATATCTGTATTGTCATTTCGTGACTTGTATTTATTTCCACCAGACTATCTTATTTTCTTGTTTAAATAGCGTTCACATATATATGTAGCTGGAAGATGAAGAAGGAACTATTACAGAGGAACACCCATCTTCAAACATATGCCGTGTGTAAATATTTGTCACATCTGACACGCTTTGCTTGCCTGTTTCCTTGCCATCCATTCATGTTAAAGCGACCTTGCGGTGTAGGCTAGTACTGAACCGTAGTAATTAATTCCTATGATACTGTATTGAGGAGTGCATAATTATTGACCTCATTACATATGTACAAAGTTCTGTATGTTGGTTTTCTTCTTTTCACCGAAGACTAACCACGATATAAACGGACAGGCTTTGATAATCAATCACTTTCCGCCGCGTCATGTGATGTAGCGGTGAAAAATGATTCTGTAAAAGGCTCGAAACTAAAAACAGATAATGGTTTCTAAATAAAGTATAATGTATTCTTGACACATAATGTTGAAGCAACTTAACATTAGGCATACTTTCCTCGCAATCAGCTAAGTAGCATGGCGGGAAGAGGTTTATTGACACTAGGATTACTCCCGGGTGATATCGACTTCACTTACGCCTGAATGTATGCATAGCCGCAGGTTACATATTCAACAAGATGTAAGTCCACAGTTTAAGCGATCAGGATTGTCTTCCAGGTTATGGCACCGAGTAGTCTCGTAAATCACGTGGTGCCTTAACCCAAAAGAGCACAATCCAAATTTTGACAGCCATGATAGCTTCACACTTCTTACATTGGGGCATGTTTTAGTTGAAGTACCTATTGAGGTGCTTGTGAGACCTGCGATTCGTGCGGCAGTGGCCATGAAGAGGACTATCTTCTGGCTCTTGACGCCGAATGGTCTGGTAGACGTTTACCGATGTTTCGGAGGAACGTAATTTCTACTTCAGGGCCGAAGAATATGTGTAGTAAGTAGGCAGAGAACCTGCGGGTATAGCCTCATTACTGCTTCGGTGCTCGGTTTACTTTTCGACTCTGATTTATTTATATTTATGCTCCATATTATCTCACCAGCAACCTAAAGTTTTGCCATAGGACTTTGAATCGCCCTATACCGTATGTCCAAAAAGTATCCGACTTTATTTTTTTCCGCTGTAAGTAATGGCCAAAGGGGTGGGGACACAGCGTAGTGGTAGATGGGACTCATGCGCATGCGTGATTTTTTGCTGACTCGCAACACTGCCGGCTGCGTCTGTGGCTGCCAGATAGCGAAGTGGTGTAACACGTGTTCGTCGCATTCTCGTTTCGCTCAAGATGACAGAACGCTTCGAGCAGCGATACTGCATTAAGTTTTGTCAGAAACTTGGGGATACCCAAGCGGAAACAATCCACAGCATTCAGCAGGCTTTCGGCGATGATGCTATGGGGATCACTCAAATTAAAGAGTGGTTCAACCGCTTTAAACATGGCCGTATGTCGGCGGACAGTGAGCAGCGTTCCGGGAGACCGTCAACGAACCGAAATGTTGATGTCATTGAAAAAGTGCGGACACTGATCATGGAGGACCGTCGTTTGGCCGTCCGTGAAGTTGCTGATGAGGTTGGGATCAGCAGAGGTTCCACAAACACAATTTTAACTGAGGATTTGGTCATGCGAGGAGTGGCGGCAAAATTTGTACCCAAGCTGCTTTCGCCGGAGCAGCAACAACTGCGCATTGAAGTCGCGCAGGACATGCTGGAGTGCGCCAACAGGGATCCTGAGTTCCTGAAGACCGTGATCACTGGTGACGAGTCGTGGGTGTACGGATATGACCCGGAAACCAAGGTCCAGGCGTCACAATGGAAGCATCCAACATCCCCGAGGCCCAAAAGAGCACGACAGGTTCGGAGCAATGTGAAGGCGATACCGACTGTTTTTTTCGATTACCGGGGAGTTGTGCATCATGAGTACGCACCACTAGGCCAGACTGTCAATAAGGAGTACTACCAAGAAGTCCTCCGCCATCTTCGTGATGCAGTTCGGCACAAGAGACCGGAGCTGTGGGACGCACGCAACTGGCAGCTGCATCATGACAACACCCCAGCTCATTCATCGCACCTGATCCAGGGTTTCCTGGCCAAGCACGGCATTCCGCAGGTTCGCCAGGCTCCCTACTCTCCTGACATGGCTCCTTGTGATTTCTGGCTGTTCCCGACACTGAAGACACCGCTAAAAACTGCCGTTTTGACAGCCGCGAGGACATCATACAGAACGCGACGGCGCAGCTGCACGCCATTCCAAAAGAAGCCTTCCAGAATTGCTTCCAGCGATGGAAGGACCGCTGGGCTAAGTGTGTGGAGTCACAAGCGGCCTACTTTGAAGGCGATTAGGTATTGTAACCACCCAGATACAGAACTTTCTTCCCGGCCCAAGGTCGGATACAGAGTAGTATACGGGTATACACAAAATATGCAAGGCCTCTGTCAGCCCAGGTCTTTTTGCAACCGATTGGCCGTAATCGTTGGTTTTACAATGGCAGCTTAGTCATTTGAACAGTCTTAAGCTTCACCGTCGTTATGTTTAAGCCTCGTGTTTCTTTGACACTTAAAACCTTTAATGACTGATGATTTAGACGCTTGGTTCAAGGTCGTCTCTGTGTTACTGTCTCATTATTCTTTGTGAGCTTGCAACGAACTAGAGATGATAGATGAGTTTTTAAATTGTCAGAATTAAAGCTCACAAAATACGGGGTCAGCTTAGGTGCGAATCTTCGGATATGCAGTTGCATTTTATGTCTGATTAAGCACCTTTCTCTTTGTAAGGCCTGCTTTGTTGATGTCTATAAAGTTAAGAAACAATGTTGGAAGGTTCTATCTTCTGGGATATAGCTCTTCATAATCACCGTTGTGAGAACTTCACGGCCTAAAAGAAACAATGTTGGCTGCATTCCATGAGTTTGAAGTCCGATTTCTTTGACGCAAATACCACCATACCTCCAAACAGGTTATCCAGATCTTTAGTTTGACTTTTGCAAAATTATGCTGTGTTCAGAACAAAACTAGCTCTAATGCTCGAAACTAGTACGTCTAGCCGCAGAAGTACGTGCCACATGCCCCGCTGCTTCCTGGAACAGCAGACACGATCATTTGTCCCACGGCCCTGAACCTGGTTAATTAATTCGCAGAATACACTCGGTGGATATCAGTAATAACCTGAGGACTGCAGTAGATCATACGGTGGGAGGAAGAGCGGGCAGATTAGCCACACCAGCGAACATTTTTAGTTTGGTGTTCCATGGGTTATACAGAGGATGTCGGTTGAGAAATCTTGACAGAGAAGCAGACATCATGCGGACAATCTGTGATTGGATAATTTTGGAGTTCATAGTTCATACATGGCCTTCTGGTTAAAGGACAAACTACTGCGCTCTCACATACCGACGCGATTCAAGATTCGTCGCTGGTATACCAGGCAGCATAGAATAACGTCAAATAATAGTTTAAGAATTTATGTTTATGAATTCCTTTCTGTTCATCGTACCGAGCCCATTAATATTAACACGTGGATTCATGATCCGAAATGGAGTGTTGAAATAAGTACATAAACACTTCTTATAACTTTACTCTTGCTTTAGCTATTAGATCAGGTGCTCCTAGTTTTAACCAAGAGCTCGAATTTCTTCTTCCGACCAACTTCGTAATATCTTGAATTCATAAATATTAATATGTTATATTATAAGTAATACGTAATTTATAATTTGGAGGCGGTATAGCGACAGGCTAGACGGGCGGGGTTCGATTCCTGGAAGGGACAAAAGGTTTTATCATTACCCCACAGCGTCCAGATCGACTCTGGAGCCCACGCAGGCTCCCGTTCAGTCGGTACCTGCGGTAAAGCGGCCGGGGCGTGAAGCTGGTCACTCACCTCCGTGGTACTTCCAGAGACAACTTTACTTTACAGGTCGTGGAGGCCCATAGGGTTGTGAGACGTCGGGGCTCCCACATATTCTACACAATCGGCTCACAGATGGCGGCGAGGTCAGCCTTACGCGCCAGCCGCTATTTACCACCCTAGGAAGATTCCTGGTACTCATTTCTGTTAGAGGCTGAGTCGATCCCATACTTAAATTATATTGAAAAGAAAGTAGGCGATTAGTTCTTCCCAGAACTTTTTTCAAAATAAGGAAATAAGCTAAAAATAAAAGCAAGCTCCTGAGATCACCTAGCCTTGTGTGTATGTATGTACGTGTAGTGCAGCTGGAAGGATTAGGTCAATTGAAAAATCCATTGACCACATCAGTAATCGAATCCACGACCTTCCGACTTGTAGCATAGTGCCTCAACCAGCTGCACTACCGCGTGTAGCTCTCCAGTATAAAAGACTGTAATATAAATGTTGGTATAGCAATATATAATCTGGATATTAATGTGTAATCTGACGTTAGTAGTTCCAAACATGTCGAGGCCGTCTTACTAGCCTGGTATTCAGAAGGTTTAACTGTAGCCGGTAATAACAAAATAAAGTAGTGATGGATTTATCTGTCTGGCAATTAGTTACCTGAAGAAGGTAGTAGAGCGAACTCCCGAAATCTCGTGTAGGCCTGTACCAAATTATATCTCAGACAGTGGACAGTGTCTGACGGCCGCAGGCCACATGTGGCCCTCACGTTAATTCAGTTCCATTAACTCTTGTCCCGCTTACAGGGTAAGACAGATCAGTTTCAGTTAAAATTCTTCTGTAGATGCTGTGAGTACCCTCTGGTCATTTCTTGAGAAAGGCACCAACCGTCATGTGGGATGCTTACCAGAAAACGCCATTGTAATCAGTAAAACCCCGGATTATGGAGTTGTTCTAAAATAATTGCCACTTTTTGAATCGTTATGACTCTCTGCGAGCTGGAAAAAAGCGGAAGTACATGGAACACAAACGCAGGCTCACACTCGCTCATATGCTTTTGGATAACGCTCTTCAAACTGCCGGTATGAAATTCAGTTATGTTGTGTGCAACAGATTAAGCGTTCTTCTTTAATATTGTCACGATTTTGTGGAGTGTGACTAGACAAAGTTTGGATTGGTAATTTGACTCTCTGATACGTCGCGTGACTGAACTTTACACACACACACACACACACACAAGTGTCCCTGCTTGGGCATGCGTACATTCCCGGGTGCTGAGTGCCACCTTGCATTCACATTCTTTAGCTTTCGCCTGGTGAATCCAGATAGTTTGATCTTCGCTAGGTGGAGCCTGCCTACACTTGAGGCTAGATGCCTCAGATCTTATTCTGCAGGTACGCTACAAATGCTAACTGCTTGTAGTGGTGTGTCAGTACTGCTGACTCCCGATAGATATTGATATTACTTCTACCACGTTTCTTACTGCAGGTTCTTCCCGCCCTTTTGCTGAAATCTCAACATCCGGTTCGCTGGTTGCATCATCGCCCCTTGATGGTGCACTTGAACTCCCAGTCCCTCGCTGCAGAATTTCTTGTTTGGATCTCCTTGGAGGGGAGTCTGTTTTTTTTTAAGTCTTGTAGACCTGTTTTCTTTATGTCGGATTCCATTTGCGGTCCCACGAATGTTGGGGATTTAGAAAGTCCCCACCCGCAGCGCCCCTTACAGGTGGAAGGCATAAATACAACGGGCTGCTGCCTGGTGCCCCTAGGGGATCGTTAAAGACACCCGCAAAATTACACCCCATTGCCACTTAGACCTTGGGCACGATGACTCATGCCTTGGCTTAGGTGGACCATTGCCCTGTTCGCCATCTTTTCACATGTTACTTTCCTCCGCGACAAGGACACCAGGGTTGGCTTTTGGAGGGGGAATTAGTAGTACGTAAGTAGTGCATTTGCTGGTACAGTCATAACACTTGCAGGTGAAGGCAAATAAACGTACATGGCGCGCACTGGCCTTATCTTAATGCATACTGCAGTGTTATCGTAGTATCCAGTCAGCTGCATTACTCGCCCATATCTGAGCAGACGTTGACTGGGAATTCTTGCTAATTTAATTGGGTACTACACACCTTTAAAGCCTGCAGCTCTTTTTAACATGTATATTCATATCTCGTCATCAGAACGCAAGGGAAAATCTGAATATAGAAACAGGTAGTAAACCCCAAGTAAATGTCTCGCAAGTCAGCATTTATGCAAATGTTAGCAGCGGATCTCATCCAGGGAGTGATTGCTACCATTCGGGTCGGAATCTTTGTCCTCTCTCCTGCCGTCGAAAATTGTAAACACAAAATATACAAATCTGTAGTTTTATCCACGGTTGAAAAAAGGTAAAGTTGACCTTATGCTTAACTAATTAAGCACTGCGCCGTAAAGGCGTATGGGGGAGTTGATATACAGATCCACAATTTCTTGACCTCAGCACTAGATGGAGTTCAGTGGTCAGCTTCACGCCTCGGCCGCATTACTCCCGGAGAAAGAGACCCCGGTACCCATTGGATAGGAGGTTGGGTGGACCCCAGAGTCTCTCTGGACGACGTGGAGAAAAGATAATTCTTGACCCTACCGGAACTCGGAACTGTGACCCCTCAGTCGTCCTAGCGTAGTTGGTTGAGGTACGATGCTACAAGCTGGAAGATCGCGGGTTCGAGTCCCGATGAGGTGTTTTTTTTTTCAATTTGCCTAATCCTTCCAGTCGCACTATGGCTCTGGGGTGAACTCAGTCTCTAACAGAAATGAGTACCAGAAATCTTCCTGGGAGGGTAAAGGGCCGCAAGCGCGTAAGGCTGACAGTCATACCGCCATCTGTGAGCCGATTTTCCAAAGAAAATGTTGGAACCTCGACGTCTCACAACCTTATGGACCTCCGCGGCCTGTTACAGGGATAGTTTTTTTTATGAGTATGAATGTTTTGTCTGTGGTACTAAGCTTAGAACATAAGGTGTTTGAAAACAGGAGGAGGAAAATATGAGGACATATAAGTGACAAGAGGTTGAAGGAAACTGCACAATAATAAGTTTTAAATTTGTGCTCTTCCCCAAACGTTATTAGCATTTTCAGGTCAAGGAGGACGAGAGGACAGAGCGTGTAGGATGCATGGGAGCGATTTCTTGGCAGAACGAGGCACAAGATGTAGGTTGACATTAAAATGAGTCTTAAAGAAAAAGGGCGAGAGAATGTTAACTGAATTGATCTGGCTCAAGGTATTGTTTGTTGGCGGACTCTTGTAAACACGGTGATGAACTTTCTGGTTCTTGCAAAAGGCTGAGAATTTCCGGAATTGTTCTTCCGTTCCGATGGTCCAGTACTCAGTGTGTTATGTACTCATCGTAACAGTTTGACAAAATCAATTCATGTGGGCCTAACGTAGCATACTGTGACATAATATAATATTATGTATGTCGACTTATGCTATACTGTAGATATGGAATCTTAAGTGAATTTTACGTACCAGTTGTGTTGCGTGTCTAAAATGTCTTTGAGGGTACGTCGTATCTTGAATAGGCAAGCTCATGGAAGAAAAATCCGTTACTTTAAAGAGACCTTACGTTGAAAATAATATGTTATAGCCCGAACAGATTATGTAACGACCTACGTCACTGTATAATGACGCATTCTTAGATATTGTGGCATATAGAATCGTTGCTAAGTATTGGCCGTGTGAACAACAGTTTTTGGTAGATAATGGTCGAAAGAAGCACGCACCCAAAAATAGAAGAGGTGTTCGAAGAGGTATTCTCTGTGCGGTCCTTGCCGAAGCTGTATATCGAGGGCCAGCTGCAATTAGAGCGGAGTCTTGAGACGGCAGTGAGAAGAGTTGGAGGTTGATGTGAGGTGGACGCCAGCCTGAGAGTTAGTGGAATGGCGTGAGCTGGTAAGTGAGTGAGTTAGAGGGACTGCTGCGGTTTAGTCGTTGTGAGCTGTTACTGTTAGAAGCTGGTAGCTGAGGCACGGGGACAGTTCCGGAACTCAGAGAAAGGGGAATGTCCACCGTTGGAAGCCGCTACCAGAAAACTGGTGAAGATACAGAAGGCTGAGAAGACTTCAATGTGTGCAGTAGTGAATTGCAGAGTGTGAGTTAGCGATAACGCTGTAGTTACTTGTAGTTACGATTTGTGTATGAGAGTTTAGTAAATCCAATTACCAGTCCAAACTCCGCCTAGAGTCAGACTTATATACGTGACAATATGTTTTAGACATGCACTGTTCGGCTTAAAGTCAACACTTTTGGCTACTACCGCTTTGGACGGTATTGCGGGACCCCTAATGTGGCTTGATCCGTAGTGATCAGAATTCCAATCAAACCGTGATGTGGTTAAAGCATGAAGAAAGCAGTAATGCTGACATATGTGAAGCAGCTTTTGTACTTCTTCGCGATTATGATTGTGGGAGAGATGCTTGTGGAAATTCACTTGCATTTCAGCATCAGAATCGCTTAGTGGGGTGGGGGATGGTGGTGGAGTCCAACTGGGTCCACTCGGCTCGGCGGCCACTGATTGGCCTATTGTAGCCTGCCCCCAGTGATTGTGATGATGGAGAATTTGGTGGAATGAAGACTGGCAGTGGAAACCGAAGTACTCTGAGAAACCCGCCCCAGCGCCACTTTGTCCACCACAAATCCCACTTGACCAGACCCGGGATTTCAGTTTCAGAAACTCAGGAGGCAAACGAACTGAAGCGTCGTCCGCCTTCACAGTTAGGGCGTAACGCTGACCACTCCCATCTAGTACCGTGGTGAAGAATGGTGAAACTATACCTCCGTTCCCCGACCTATCTTCATGGCATAGCGCCTGATTAATTAAGCACATGGGTAACTTTAGCTTTGCTTTATGTTATTACTCTGAGGCATGCAGTGTTAAACTTACGTCAGCGACATGGAATACTGTTTTCTGGGATGTTCGCCCTATAGTCTGGTAGTATACTGACGTTCTTACTAAGCGTAGGCAAACATATTCGATTGTACGGTCTAAAATCCCAGGAAATGGTACTCATGTAATATTTCTTGTATTTGATGGTGTGCCCCTTGTTGTGAATGGTTCAATGTAGCAAATTAAGTATGAAGTCGAAATGTCTGTTTTAGAGAATATCTCATTCTGTATCTCTTCGTCCATGCATAGCAGGAATGTCAAAGGCCGTCGTGTTGTTTGGTACTCTTATCCAGGTCATTTGTTAAGGGTTCTGATGCTGATGTCTGGCACTCCGAATTGTTGAATTTTTGGACTTTGAACACGTTTCAGAAACTGATCTTTTTACGTCTCCAAGTGAAAGTTTAGGAGGCACCTACTCTGTTAGGTCCGTTAGAAATAGATAACCTCATTCACTGGACGAATGCTAATGTCAAAGTCTACTTCACTTCATTGGATTCTTATGCCATGGTAATATTAATATTAGTGTTTTAATAATAGATCTTTTATTACTTTAACGGATTAGGCACTGTGGTCTCTTCCTATTCAGAATTAATCTGAAACTATTAATCTTGCAGACAGTTGGTAGGACTCCTTGGACGGAGGATCGGCCCTTCGTGCAAGGCCTCTACGTACACAGGACAACACAAACAAAAAACGCGAACATCCATTCCGCGAATGGGATTCGCAACCAAGATCCCAGTGTTCGAGCGGGCGACGAAATGTCATGTATTAGACCGCACGGCCACTGTGATCCGCAAGAATAGATGTTTAAACATATTTTAATAATTTAATTCGTGTAAGAACTAGTGTAACGGTTCCTTTTAGAATTTGACGCCCCTGAAGACGGCCCGCGTGGGTGAAACATGTCCGGCTGGTATGATTACATACTAATACAAATATGGATGCACCAGGTTGTGCCTTTGTGTTTAGCTTCATAACTTAGGAGAACCCAAAATTAATTAAAAAAAAAAGCTATAAACGTAAAACTATATGCTATCGAAGGCGATTGGGGTCCGAACTTGAGATCCCAGTGTTCGATGGCCGAACATCGTACGCGATGTAGGTTGCGTGGCCTTGGTCGGCGGAAAAAAAAACTTGAATACAACATTAACAAACTCCAAGAGTTTGAGAAATTAACGACAGAGGATTTGCAGTTCGCAGTTGACGTTCGTGTCAGCCTGTAAGCCTACGTCATAACTTTAGCCGATAGGAAACATAGCACGAAAGTGTTCATATTGTGGGTTTATGGGTTATGACTTCATGTATGTGTGTAGGAGGGTTTCGGAGAAACATACTGCTTCCATCTTCATCTTGAAGTCTGTTCCTATGAAGTGTTGGTACCAGCTTACCGGACTACACGGTTTTATAACCCAGGAGACCACATATAAATCTTCGCCTCCGCGATAACCTCAAATCTTACATGAAAATCTGCTTAATGAAATGATTTGCGTTGGTTCCCGGACAGAGTAATGAATCTTCTGTAGATATTTCGCACCACAGTCTTAAACGCGGCCGTGTGTGTCACAGTTACAAAATATACGACTTAATCAAGTTTTGGGGTGAACACGGCGGTTATTCGCGTTGTGGTCATCTATGTTATGATACTGTGTAGTCTTGTAGGTGGATATCGACATTTCCGAGGCATGTGCTACCTTCAAACTCAGGTGGGAAGTATGTGGGTCTAGGAATCACCTATCTTTGCAACCTTACTGCACAGATGAGCCGATTCAACTGAGGAGGTACCTACCTCCAGAATGTTGGACAGGACTACTCTACGTCACAGCCGGAAAGACCACAATGTGAACCGAGTGAATCCTTTTTGCACAATATTTTAGCCAGCATTCAGGCCTACATGAAAATTTAAAAGGCCTTCCTGTTGCCACAAATACAATTTCCAGTGTTAAAGATGGTATAATGCATTCTTTGTAGCTATGTTTACGGCCTGTCATGATTTGAAACTTCATTTGCGTAGCAACAATGGCAGGTCAAATATCCAAGCGAAAATAAACATGTTTTCCTACCGTCAGTAAGCTGTTCTTTCTCACTTTCTACACTAATGACCTTAACAAAACTGCGTGCTTTCTGCTAGTGTATTTCCTCTGCATGAAACGTTTAAGATCCTACACTGAATGGTGGCAGTATTTGTAAGGTAGTTCAGCTGTTGCGATAATGACGTGTTAGTGAACTGCTTTAAGGTACTGTCCGACGTGTACTTTGTGTAACAAAGGAAAATTCTATCAGGATATGCAGGTATCCACGGGGATTCTTGCCGGATGTCTTCCCAAAACAGTTGAGATGCTCCGGTGCTGGTCCGAACTCGGTCATTTCGGCCAGATTGTTGGTACTGTTGAAGGTACAGCATAGTAGTGGAATTATGAGTGGAGATGGGACGTTACACGTCGGTACATAATGACATACAGCTTACGGGTAAAGAAGAGAGACCTTAAATGCTATGGAATCCGTGCTGCCCTGGAGTTTTCCTATGATTTTGTCATAGCGTAAAATACAAGTCGCAAATGAGTAATTTGTTTGGTTTTGCTTTACCAGCAAAAGGAATGCAAGTTAAAAGTGACGGGCATTAATATTCATTCGAATGATTGAACCTTGTTCCTGTGTTCATTTTACACATGTTATGAAGATCGAAAATAACTGCTGACCCATGACGGCTCGTGTTCTGCTTTCTGAAAACGTTATTTAATTTATTTGTATATATCTAACGGCGTACCTTTCTATGAAATGGATATCGAGGGCTCTTTCCGCAGGAGTAAAGCTGCCAGGGCGTGAATCTGACCACTCATCTCCATCTTTTGGCGAGGTCAAGAATGGTGGAGCTTTACCTACACTCCCATATACATCTTCATGGCATTTTATATACTTTTACCTTTATAATTAACGGCGTTACCATTAACTGTGTTTAGTATCTAATGATTGGTTGATAGTGAATAATGAATTGAAAACGATGTGGAAGGAAGCAGTCGGTGCCTAGCTAAATGTACTATATCTGAATTTGTTTTAGGGGCTGAAAAAATCCACCATAAATTTCATTCAGGGTAATCGGTGTGTCGGTGGTCGATAATCGAACCGGACACCTCCACGTTGAAAGCCAGAAGCCTTACCACCGAGCCGAGTCGTTGGGTTTTCTGAAAATGTGCGTCCCTGATCTAGAATGTGTTTGTGAGACTCTTGTTTGGTATTAAGGCATTAAGTACATACGTTAGAAAACATCACTGGGGACAGTCTGTGTTGATAAATATTGGGGTCGCGAGCGAGAGGAGAGTGGTCTGAGAGACGTCAGACATTGTTTGACGTCATAGCGGACAGGTTGCTTGTACATTGAAGTCGCGCCTGCTGTGTATTAAGGAAGTAATCTTATGGATACATTGTGCAATGCGGTCACGACAAGAGCTTCCTCTCTGACGAGAATTGACCGTGGATGCATGACGAACTTCACATTGATGGGAAGTCCGGAATCGTCTTACATAGCAACTCTGCTAAGACAGTTCTAAGTATCCCTCATTTGCAGGTGAAATGAAATTGAATGTCCTGGTTCATAAGTGGAAAATGGTTTTACGTTAATGTAAGACATTTTCGGGAGAGATTTGGGTCTTGCTTATTACAGTTTAGCATTTAAATTTCCCATTTGTTGATTCACTCTTAAATTGCGACTTTTGCGCAGAATTCCTATTTTAGGCTGGTTTCCGAAAATAAATTTGTTATAAGATGTTGCTTTTACACAGTCCATTATTGTACGTGTTTAGAGCGTCTATTTTCTAACCTGAACGCCAGTTTATACACTTGGAAAATTCAACGCCTGTTGCAAAATTTTGTCTTAAGATATAGTTCGTGGGTCCTGGGGTAGTTCAGTCGATATTGAGACTGACGTCACGGGACTCGAGGTCCGATTCGCGGGGGAGTTAGGAAATTTTTCATTTCTAGACTGTCTAGACCGGCCCTGGATCCCACTCAATCTTCTATACTGTGGATACCGGACGCTCTTCCTCGAGAGTAAAGCTGTCATGACAGGAAGCTGACCACTCACGTCGATCTAGTGTCGAGGTTACAGTACATGGAGGTATATCTCTACTTCCCCATACGTCGTCAGGACGTCATGCTTAAGTAAGCATTGGTACATCTTTACCTTTTACCTTTGCCATGTACACTTCAGTACACAGATCATATCGTTCAAATATTATGCATCTAACACATCAGCCATGTCAAACAGGCTTCACATCCTAAGAATGTTTGTTTATGGAAACATACTCCTCAAATAAGACCAGTACAGATATATGACAAACGAATAAGATATCGGAAATCAATTGACCAACGGTAAGTAAGTTGTCCCGGCGATTAGTTACTTAAGCACTACGTCATGGCGTATGGGGGTGTGCAGACATAGCTCCGCCATTCTTGACCCCGGCACTAAATGGAAATGAGAGGTCAGCTTCACTTCCTGGCCGCTTTACCTCTGGGGAAACAGCCGCCAATACAGGCTGGGTGGGCCCCAGAACCAGTCTTGAGGCTTTGGAGCAGAGAAAAATTCTTGGCCATGCCGGGAATCGAATCCCGGCCGTGCAGCTCATCCGTTGCTATACCAACTGAGGTATCCCGGCTTCAAAGTGACCAACGGTAACTACAAACATTTTCCATGGGTTTTGGACTTCCTTTCGAAGAAATTAAACTGACAGCACTCATCCGATTGGATTGTGAATCCATGTTCTTTTAGTATATTGTCGTTCTGTGAAATCCCAGAATTCCGAAATCATTATTAAATGGACCCAAACACAAGCAAGATAGTAGGAATTTTTCTGAACCACTCAGTTACATAGAACACTACATTTTCTAAGAACCAGTAATGACATCTGGAACTGAAAATTTCCTGCTGTTTCATAATGAGATGTAGTTCTGGACTGCTCCGAATTTCAGTACGAATAAACATATTTGGAATACGAAAAGAAGCTTTTGGACTTACACGTAAGTCTGATGTTATTTTTTAATTCAGTTCTAGTTATTCTTTGAATGGGGGCACGCGGTAGCGTAGTTGGTTGAGACACTATGTTACAAGCGGGAAGGTCGCGTGATCGAATCCCGATGAGGTGGATTTTTTCAATTTACCTAATCCTTCCAGCCGCACTATGGCCCTGGGGTCGACTCAGCCTCTAACAGGAATGAGTACCAGGAATATTCCTGGGGGCAAAGGGCGGCCGGCGCGTAAGGCTGACAGCCATAACGCCATCTATGAGCCGATTATCTAGAAAATGTGGAAGCCTCAACATCTCACAACCCTAGGGGCCTCCACGGCCTGTTACAGGGATACCTTTACTTACTTATTTTACTTATTCTTTGTATTATTCGTATGCCTCGGTCGTTTCCGGCTGTTCTATGTACATAATTTGTAACGATCTTTAATTTGCAGTTACTGGGTTTATTTGGGGTTTGAGTTTGGCGAGATGCAGCTGTTTGTCTAAGCATGTTGTGTAGCTGGTTCGACGAATTAATGTGCTGTATTTATCATCGAAATGCTGACTCTGACTGCTTGGATAATTTTGCATTTAAATCCCTCCATGGTGTTGGGAACTGCTCTGTTGCTTTATAAATTCATCACACCAGATCGATCGTTGGATTGACCACATTCCTTCGTCATCACATTGTATAGTCATTGCCACTTCTGAGCTTTTCGCAAATGATTTCGATGATGATTTTCAACCAGGATACGAAAACTGTTCTCGACTTTTTTAATTCAGTGGAAGATAATGATGTTTTTCCCCGTATGTAATACAGTGGTCTAGTGGTCAGAGTTCGTGGCTACAGATCCAGAGGTCCCCGGTTCGATTCCTGGCGCTACCAGATTTTCTGAGAAGTAGTGGGTCTGGAACGGGGTCCACTCAGCCTCGTGAGGATAATTGAGGAACTATTTGAAGGAAATAGCGGCACCGGTGTAGAAAACCGTAATTAAGGGCCGTGGGGATTCGTTGCGCTGACCACGCGACACCCTCTATCCGCTAAAGTTGGCACTAACTTCGCTGACAAGGGGCTGTCGCTCGGCCGATATAGTTCGCTTGCTGACTCAAGTCACGTAGTTTAGTTTATATTCTCGATTTAACGGACTAATTTGGGGGAGGAGGAGGTGTCCAATATCTCCGAATGTCCGTTAAATCCACATATTTGTAAAATGGCGTCTGCATGAAACCAGAAATAGAACGATCTATGTACTCGTACTAAGTAAGAACGCAGCACTACTTACGGAGTCCACATACACGGCATGTGAACTAGGCTCTTACTGCTAAGTACCGAAGAATTTTGTCCATTAAATCGAGTATTTACTGTAGTGTCACTTCAGCTTCATAATCATTGATTCGGATATATATAGGTCAGGCGTTTAGTCCTCCGGTTTCTCCCACGGCGACTTGGGTTCTGTCTAGGTTCAGGTCACTAGGAATTTGTGGTGGACGAAGTGGCACTTAAGTGCTTTTAAATAAAGTGACAGTATTGTGAAAGAAACTGTAGTGGGTTATTTATTCCATCTTTAATACTTTGACGTCCTCCGTGTAATTTGAGAATTTTCCTCCAGGTGGCATCTGTAATGTGGATCTCTAATTTTATCCAGGTTCGTAATATGGACACATGCGACAATCCTATGTGTAATGTATGAGTGAATTTGTTTCTAGTGTATGCTTCTGGCGGGCATGTTACGTATGTTGTGTCACACGGCAGTTAAGATGTTAAATTATGTGATTTATCACGAAGTAAATTCCCTTTACAGAATGTGTCCAGCCAGTAGAAGCTGTCCCTCTTGCTTCTAGCGAATATTTCTCTCTCGTTGCGATTCGTGTTGTTTTGAAAATTTGGTGTGTGGGAGATTTTCCTGAGTTGCCTAATTAGAGTAGTGGGGTTCCAGTTGCTCGCGGTTCAAGGTGCGTTGCTCATCTTGCTTTCAACTTATACGTGTAAGCCACGTGGTGCATTCAACACCTCTTTGCTCTTACATCGTCTTACTAGTTACTACAGTCCGTTTGGGTCCGTTCTCTACCGCCTCAAGGTCCATGAGCGTTTGTATAATTGTGAAGAAACGAAATGAAGCCGTGTACTGGACCGCACACGTTTTCCAGAGGCGTCGGTCGCTATTGTACATATGTACAGGGGATGGACAAAATATGGAAACACCTCGTGAAATGCATGCCTGAATTGAAATGTTTATTTTAGCGACGTTTGTAGGTCGCGCTGTCGTATCTGCCCAACACCACTACCTGTACAACCTCCGCAATACATTGCAAGCTTCATTTGTTGTCAAGACAGTGTTCTGTGCAATTTTTTATGCATCACATCAGAGCTAACAATTCGAACGCGGGCAAATTGTTGGAGCCCATATGGTGGGCGCTTCCGTAACCAAGGTAGCCGAGGTTTTTGGTGTTTCACGAGGCACAGTATCCAAGATTATGACCGCATACAGGAGGACTGAAAAAATCGCATCCGATAAACACCAGCGTGGACGGAAATGTGTGTTGAGTGATCAAGACAGACGAACATTGCGTAGGATTGTGACGAAAAATAAGAAGACTACAGCTGCAAAAGTGACTGCTGAACTGAATGTCACGCTCACAAACCCTGTCAGCACCAAAACAGTATGAAGGGAACTCCACAAGCAGGGTATTTCTGGACGAGCTGCAATTCCAAAGCCACTCATCAGTGATCAAAATGCCACTAAGAGGACAGTGTGGTGCCGAAGTCATAAAACCTGGACTATGGAGCAATGGAAGACGGTCATTTGGTCGGATGAGTCCACCTTCACAGTGTTTCCGACTTCTGGCCGAGTTTACGTCTGGAGAACGCCATCCCAAGCTTACGATCCAGATTGTTTGTTGCCAAGAGTGAAACATGGCGGGGATTCGATCATGGTATGGGCAGCCATATCGTGGTATTCCGTCGGACCCATCATTAACCTGCAAGGTCACGTCCCTGCCAACGACTATGTGACCATTTTGGGCGACCAGGTCCATCCCATGGTGCAAACTTTGTTCCCTAATGGTGATGCCATTTACCAAGCCAACAATGCCTTTGTTCACATAGCTCACATCGTCCAGGACTGGTTTTCTGAGAAGGAATATGAAGTGTCACGTCTGCCATGACCCCCACAATCGCCAGATATCAATATTATTGAGCCTTTGTCGTCTGTTTTGGAGAGCAATCTGCGTGCGCGCTATCCACCTCCATCATCGATAACAGAACTTACCATGTTTTTCAGGAAGAATGGTACAGGATTCCCTTGCAAATCATACAAGATCTCTATTTATCCATTCCAAGGAGACTGCAAGCAGTTCTGCAAGCCAGAGGTTGTCCTACACCATATTAGTCACGGTAATGTGTTTTTTGTTGGGTGTTTCCATATTTTTGTCCATCCCCTTTAGTTGACCTTGTTTCTCATTTATTTCGGATACAAATATATTCTTGAGAATCGCATCGCACTACATATATCACTGTGCAGGATCAAAACATTTCTCTTGTATTTCATTATAAGTGTCTGAAATAAAGATTATAGATTTTAATGAGTTATGCTAGTATATCTTGTGACGTTTTGTACGACGATCCGTTTTTTACTAAGATCGCTGACGTTGAACTTTTTGTAAAGTAAGGATTATTATACTGGACCGCTAGAAGCCAAAAAAAAAAAATAAATTCACCATAGTTTTGATCCATACGTACGAAATTTAATCAGAATGTTTTCGGAAATGCGCGCGGACGGTCGGACGGACGCAGCTGTAGTTGACACTGTTTGTGGAGAGGACGCATTCTGTTTCGTGATAGTTGTATAATGAGTAAGATAAGTCTTCTGCGACGTGGACTGACGCTTTCTTTTCAGAGGGTGAATGAGAAGAGGGTTAAGAAATTCCCTCACTGAACAGGTTGGTCTAGAGGTAACTCTCTAACCTTGTATTCGGTAGGTACTTGGTTCGAATCTCGGTCGAGATACCCGCTGTATGACTGAGGTTTTTCGTGGTTTTTTCCTCAGTCCCTGTATGCGGATTGTTGGGCAGTACCTCAGACCACCACTTTTACCTCCATATCCTTTCCGATTCATCAGTCATCCCATCATTCTCAACGCGTCACCAAATAACCCACGAAGACTAAGAAAAATAATTTTCCCGCGTTTTCCTCATCTGAAAGTTCATTGTAGTAGAGGAGTATAACTGGCTAATACCCCGGCATGTTTCAGAGTCCATCATCGTGGAGTGTACATATTAAGAGGAAACTTTACAATTTACTTACATAAAAGCGAGGATACTTAAATAGAAGCCATGAGTTTCTATAAAATATTACAACCAAATTTACGTTCAGATTCGCCGATGTTGCTCTTCATTGAATTCTGTGATCATGGTTGAGCTGTTGTTTCTGTTCTTTCGTGCTCATTTTTCAAGTGTGTAAAAGAAGTTCCTTGGCCTAGTTCTGGTCCCCTGTGGTCAGTGTTGGACTATTTAGATATTGGTGATGTGTATATGTTGTATTGTTTAAATAGTGGTGGTTTGTAGCCTTTTATGAGCCTCGTGAGACCGAAATATGGTGGGATATTAACTGCACCAGAAACAAACAGATGTACTTAGATGATGAGGATAGCGTAGTCGGTATAGCGACTGACTACAGGCTGCATGACCGAGGGATCGAAGTTTGACTCCCATCAGGGTCAATAATTTTCTCTTCTCCACTTCGTCCAGACCGGCTCTGGGGTCCACAGAACCTACCCACTGGGTACCGGAGACGCTCTCCCCAGGGGTAAAGTGGCCGGGGCGTGAAGCTGACCACTCACCTCCAGCTAGTGCCGACGTCAAGAAAATGTGGGTTTATATATCCACTCCCCCACACGCCTTCATGGCGTAGTGCTTAATTATTTGAGCACAAGGAAAACTGTACCTTTTACTTACATTGTTTACATCTGTCCGATTTTGAAAGACAAGGTGAATGAATATTAAGTTCTGCTGTCCTCTCACCTGTGCTTCAGGAGTTCTCTGGTTTGTCGAAACAGTCCATCTCAGTATACGACGATCTCTCTTTGTCAGTGTTGATTTTCGCCCACTGTTCCTCTTCGCTGACGTTCCCTTCTCATGATTCGTGTATGCAGACATAATCTCTACATACACGAATCATGAGAAGGGAACTGAGATGGACTGTTTCGACAAACCAGAGCACTCTTGAAGCACAGGTGATAGGACAGCAGAACTTTACATTTATCTTGACTACCTTGTTTACACAAAAACTGTCTGACGTGAGCTTCACAAATCCGACATCCACGGTAGGGCTGCAATTGATAAACTTCTGATTACTGAAAGTAATGCTCAGAAGCGTAAACGATGGTGTCACGACCATGAAACCTGGACATCAGACAACTGGAAACGCACGCGTGATACGGTCAGATGAGTCGTCCTTCACGCCGTTCCCCTACGTCAGGAAGAGTATAGGTTTGGAGAACACCCACGGAAGCCAAAAATTCGGAGTGCCTGGTTCGAACAACGAAACAAGGGGCGGGTTCTATGATGGTTTGGGCAGCAATATCTTGGAATTCTGTTGGCAAAATTACTGCAAGGGAGTACATGGATAGGTTGGGTATTCAGGTGCATCCCATGATCGAGACTTTATTTCCGAACAACGATACAATTTCCAAGACGATCACATAGCTAGAACTGTTCAGTCGTAGTTTGAAGAGCAATAAGGTGAAATTAAACATCTTCCCTGGCCAGAAAAATCGCCGAATTTGAACATAATTGAACCACTCTGATCAGTTTTGTAGACTAGAGTGAGGAACAGATTCCCACCTCAAGCATCTCTAAAGGAACTTGAAGTTGTTCTTCAAGAAGAATGGTATGAAATTCCTCTAGAGTGTTCGAAACTTGTGCGAGTCCATTCCAAGAAGGGCTCTGGCTGTATTGAAGACAAAAGGTGGTCCAACACTAAAATAATAAAGAAATGTGTGCAGTATCTGTAGTGTTTCCATAATTTTGTCCAGCCCCTACATATTGTCACGTGAGAAGTGTGACTGTAGGCTGAGTTTGAATTGGTAGTCGGATTTATTGAACTCTTAAACAATTCATGACTACGCTTTGTAATTCACTGTTACACACGCAGCAGTGTCCACAGTCACCACTGCCGTTGCTTGGTAGCAGCTTCACCAGTGGACAGTCCCCTTCCTCTGGGTTCCCGAACTGTCCCTGACCTCAGCTAATAGCTTATAACAGCAACGGCTGAAACGGCTGAACCCCAACAGTTCTCTGACTGCAACTGCTAACTGGTTCTGCTTATAACATCTCGGCACATACCGCGTAGAAAACATGTTTTCCATTATTGCTGTAGTCTCTTGTTGTGGAAAATGCTTGTTTGCGCACCCGTTACTTAGCAATGCCTGTTGTATAGTTGTTTGTTTCGCGGTCGTTGTCTAGCAACGGGTCTACATGCCACAATTTATATATAATTGTGTGTGTGTGTATATATATATATATATCGCAAAAAATGAACTCTAGCAAAGGTTCATTATAGTGTTCACAAAAGCCCATCACTGACTCGTCGTTGAGCCATATGAGTCCTGACCACTTTAATCTCCTGATTTAGGCTTGGATCGATCATGTGATCTGTTCCGTTCGGTTTCCCGACTGTTTTTTTTTATTCATTAACATCATCTTCATGGATTAGACCATGCTTGGTCTGTTCCGTCCTCTTGAAGAATATGTTGGTCCTTCCATCTAAACTGTGGGGGTCCTCTGTTTCGTTATTATATCTATTATAAATATTGAGTAGTTATTCCCTAATTTTAGTAATATTATTTGGTCCTTCCATGCGTAGTGTGCTACGCTCCTCACATAATTCATCTCTGCAGTTTCAGTTTTTGCTTCCTGGTTTTCTCTGGTCACAGTTTCGGATCCATGTATAAAGTATTGGTACCACAATAGCTCTATAAAATCTTTCCTGTGTTTCTTTCCTTGTCTTGTTATTAGGTTTTATTATTATGCTGCACATTTGATTAAATCTGTTAATTTTTATATCTAAATCTTTGTTGTTTGTTACTGTAATTATATACCTACCTACTTACTTACTTATGGAGCTGAGCCCTTCTCGTAGAGAAGCCAAATCTGCAGCTACTCAAGAATTTCCCAGCAGTTTATGGAACTCGAAGGTTCATCACCGTGTTCACAAGGGCCCTCCACTGGTCCCTATCCAGAGCCAGATCAATCCAATCCATACCATCCCCTCTCTCTAAGATCCATTTTAAGCATATTATCCATTTCTTATTTTCTTATATACCCTGTGTGTGTGTGTTGCATGGTCCACCTATCTTCTCCTTGATTTGGCCATCCCAATAATATATTGCGAAGAGTACAAATTGTGCAGTTCCTTATTATGAAATTCTGTTTACTTCTGTTCCATCCTTTTCACTCCAATTCTCAGCTATATTTTAGTGAACCATTATTTTTGGCACAAAGACAAGCGCCGTGTTATGTTGACATTTTGTTTATACTGGTTACACACTTAAGTTCATGTCGTTAGCTTGAGAACAATACGCTGATGCAGTATAAGCATTGAATACAAAATGCGTTTGCGCCTGTATGGGTGAACCGCTTCCCCAATTCAGCAGACCTAATGACGCGTTAGATGCGTAATCGAAGATGACGTTGGGAAGTGTCGCCGGTGCCGAGACACTCAGTTGTTACAAGCATGCGAGGTTGAGCGTGAGCGTGAGCGTCAGCATGAGCAGGGAGGGCGTAAGTCATGGTGATGGGGAGGTTTCTACGTATTGGAGCTGCTGGTCACTGCAACATTTTGTGCAGCATGCAGGTAGTGAGTGGGCCGACCAAGATCCCAAGTAAGTGTACCGGAAGTTGGTGTCGCATTTTTCCTCGTGTTTCCCTGGAGTTAATATCAACCTGTTTCTTTTTGTTGAGTTACCATCGTGTTTATTTCATGCTTTTATTACAACATGCATCACATATTGTTTTGTGTTATGTGCGTTTCTAGAAGCAAGTAGTATTTAGTTGTATAATGATTTAGTATGATTACAGTGCAGCTGTGTATTAGGAACGAAGTGCTGTGCTGAATAATAATGACGTTCATTTAGGTCTCCGAGATTATGTAACTCTTTTTGGTATTATTTAAATGTGAAGACTCAGAGTTGATCTTAGGATTGTGCAACAGCAGTAGTGTCTATCTAGTTTGTTTGTGGATCACATTTCCTGCATGTGGCACATTTTGATTGACGTGGATCTTCGTCATAACACCATTAGACTCTTACAAGTAAGAGCTAGGGTAGCTCATTTTGCATAGCAACTAGGCTGTGGCTTGTACGATTAAATAATTTAGTTTCGACTCCTGGCACGGTCAAGTTTTCCCTTCTCATCAGCGTGCAGACGGGCTCTGGGGCCCAATCCGTACCGGAAGCGTTTTTCCTCAGGGTTAATGTGGTCAAGGCATGAAGTTGACTCACTTCTATCTGGTTCCTGGGTTAAATATCCGTGAAGCTGTACCTTCTCTCCCCTATATCTCTTCATAAGGAAGAATTTTCTTTAGCCGTGGAAGTGATCACCGTTGGATATTATTACATCGGAATCTGTAATTGGTTGTCATTTCTTTTGAAAATAGTGTTTCGTAACAAACGGGGAGTTCAAGACTGTGAACTGTCAACACGTTCTCCATGACAAAAGAAAAGAGCGGATAAGAAGGTAAGCTGAAAATAGCCGAACTCAAACTGCAGACTTTGTGCATGGTATGTGTTTTTGGATCATGAGCTTAGGAGGCATGTTGAGGAAAGTGGTCGTGGACTACAAGGCAGTATCTCGGAATTCACTTTGGTTGATTTGTGCGTGAATTGCTTAATGGTGATTTTGGACTGCATATTTCATATGGAGTGGGATCCGGGATAGCGTAGTCGGCATAGCGGCTGGCTACGGTCTGGATGACAGAGGCGCTGGAGTTCGAGCCCCCGTGGGGTCAAGAATTTTCTCTTCTCCACGTCATCCAGGCCGTCTCAGGGGTCCACCCAACCTCCTATACAATGAGTACCGGAGGCTTTTCCCCCCGAGGTAAAGCGGCAGGGGGGTGAAGTAGACCACTTACCTCCAGCTAGTGCCGAGGTAAAGAAAATGTGAATCTATACATCCACTCCCCTGTACGCCTTCATCGCGTAGTGCTTAATTAGTAAAGCACAAGGACAACTTTACCGTTACCTTACTTCATTTTTTTCCCCTTGGCACTACAGCCCCAGCGGGCCTAGGCCTACCTCCATGAACTTCTCCGTTCACTTCGGTTTTTCTAGATCTTAGACATTCGGTAGGACTCCTTGGGCGGGTGATCAGCTCGTCCCAAGGCCTCTACCTGTACACAAACACAGAAAAACGCACACAAACATCCATGCCCTGAGTGGGATTCGAACCCACGATCCCGGCTTCCGAGCGAGCGAAGACATTGCACTCCTTAGACCGCTCGGCTACCGTGACTACCGGCCACCTTACTTCATAGGGAAGAATTATTGCAAATTGTGAAAGACTGCTGAATCAGTTGTATATTTTAAATCAATGAATCATTTGAATGAATGTACGGAAATTCAAGTACTGTATTTATTATCTTCGCTGTGCGTGCTATGTGACCCGGCCCCGAAAGTTCCACCTGACTAACACAGGGACGTCGGTAATCTGGATTTTGCTTCCGTTTAGCCGAAAACTAGTAGAGAAACCGTAAACAGTATCCCGTCTACTTTCCGAACATTTACGAAAATGGGGGGTATCTTATAATGAAACGCTTAAAAATTGCTCCACACCTCAACTGCCTATTGACGAAGTGATAAAACCTACTTAATCCCAAGCATCCTAAGAAGCGTCCTGGCAGGAGATGGCTTTACATTGCATAATAAAATAGACCAAATGGAGTGGCTTGCCCATTTCTGAAACTTGTTATGGAATTTTTATTTTATGGGGAACAGTAAATGGCACATAGTTTCTGCGCCGCATTTTGAAATAAATGCGTCAAACTTCTCACTTTATGAAAATGAAAAATATGCAGTGTTTGGCAAGTGATTCCTTCATGTTAGCTTTACTTTCCACAATAAGAAGACACGTGTGTTCGAAGAACGGCTGGCATCCTGGTACGTTTCCCTGTATGTCTTTACCGAGAATTATCATATTTCTAAGACCTATAGTACCTTAGCAGCATAAAGCCCTTCGAAATTCCAGCACAAAATTGCTAAAACAGACTTCGTCTAAAATATATAATATGAATACTGAAAGTCGTGGAAAGGCTGCTACGTACTTTATACTGATATACTGACTTTATGGGAGAATAAGCGACACTACGCGGTGTAGCTGTCTGGAGTAAGCGTCATCGGCAGAGGCTGTCTATAAGAAACAAACTTTCACAAAAGTATCTAACGTACTTTCAAATGGGGCAGTCAACACAGCAAGAACAGTAATACTCAGAGAGACAAAATAGATACTAACGTATCAACATTTATTTGTGCAGTTCTTATTGTGACATGTTTCGACCTTTATTTTTAGACGATTCTCAGGCAATACGCAACCAATAGCGTTAAGTCCGTGAACGTAAATATTGATCCATATATTAATAGAGATTAAATTATTAAGGCGCGTCCACATTACTCGTGCTCGTGCGTCAGAAGCTTACTGCTGCCGGAAAATCAGGATCTGGAGCTGACGAAGTGGACGCCCAAACTGATTTGCATACAAAGCCGTAGCATTTCTTCACAACAGATATCAGCTCCAGATCCTGATTTCCCGGCAGCAGTAAGCTCCTGACGCCTGAGCACGAGTAATGTGGACGCGCCTTTAGAATTTCGATTTATACAATTAAAGTTACAAGTTGCGAGTAGAAAGTTTAAAAATATTAAAGGTGTCAAAATAGGTTATGCGGCTGCTAATTATTGATCTGCTCTGTTTCGTTGTGCTCGAGATGTCCGAACTGCTAGTGATGGGGGTGTTGGTGTGTGTTGGGGTCCTTCTCAGTATTTTAAATCGTGTTTGATTTACACTCTCTTTGCTGTGTGAGGTCTGTCTGCGTTGTTTTGGGTAGGAATCCCGTTCCAATAGGTTTTGTGCGGTATTGGGTACTTCGTGGCTATTGTGCTGTGTGTGTGTGTGTGTGTTTGTGTGTGTGTGTAAGTCCCCGTAGTGATGACAGTAATACCGTGGCAAGTGGCCGCGCCATAGCTCAAGCGGTTAGTCGCTGGCTTCCCACCGCGGCGGCCCGGGTTCGATCCCGGGTCTGGTCAAGTGAGATTTGTGGTGGACAAAGTGGCGCTGGGGTAGGTTTTCTCCAAGTACTTCGGTTTCCCCTGCCAATCTTCATTCCACCAGTTGCTCCACAATCACCCTCACCTATCATCTGGGGCTGGTACAATAGGCCAGAAGTGGCCGCAGTACAAGGGACTTAGTCCCACCCCACTAGCAATAAAAAATACATCTAACGTATCCATATCTTCAACTGGCAGTAGAGCTACATAACGGTGATTCGCCGCGAAACAGCAGATACACGTACATTTGTGTTAGAACTTGACTGACAGTAACGTTTCACAGTTGAGTGTGTTTTGGCCCTAAGATAAAATAAAGGCCGATTTTCATTACTGGCCATTATTTCGACACTGCTACCATCCGCTTAAACTTTCCCAGTGTCCATTTTGTAATCGTTCCTGTATTTATTCGCAGGCGCAGATTTTTTAATGATCTGAAATTAAAGTGAATTTTTCCTGAGCATTTTCTGGCACAGCCGTTTTAAAGTTACTGGTCGAGCCGGAGGAGGCTGTTGCCGTTTAAATGGTACATAATACATCCTGTAGTCGTGTTTTTTTTATTTTACTGTTAATGGACAGTATCAATAAATTAGGTTTATGAAATGTAGCGATATACTGTGTGTGTTATATATAACGAAACACTACAGATACTGTGCACATTTCTTTATTAATATGGCGTTGGACAATCTTTTGCCTTCAATACAACCGGAGACTTTCTTGGAATGGACTCGCACAACTTTTGAACACACTCTAGCGGAATTTTATACAATTCTTCTAGCACAGTCGGCATAGCGACTGGCTACGGGCTGGACGACCGAGGAGTCGGAGTTCGAGTCCCGGTAGGGTCAAGAGTTTTATCCACGTCGTCGAGACCAACTCTGGGGCCCACCCAGCCTCCTATCCAATGGGTGTTGTGGCCGATTTCCCCAGGGGTAAAGTGGCAGAGGCGTGGAGCTGTCCGCCCACCTCCAGTTAGTGCCTAGGTCAAGAAAACATGGATCTGTACATCCACTCCCCCGGACATCTTCATGGCATTGTGCATAATTACCGTATTTTACGCATGTATAGGCCGCACATTTTTTGCCAAAAATTCAAGAGGAAAACTGGGGTGCGGCTTATATTCGAAATATTCGAAATCACACTTCATTTTAAAAAAATTATATTCATAATTAGTAATACAGGGTGTAATGCTCCTGAAATAATATTCCAAGAAAATTATTTTTTCTATAATTTCTGTCTGAAAATTGTGCTGCGGCCTATACACGCACGCGGCCTATACATGCGTAAATACGGTAGTTAAGCGCAGGGACAGCTTCACCTTTTTTATATCGCACTATTTCAAATGCGCGTAAAGTGCGACCGCACTGTATTCAGTTTATGGAAATAGCTCGTGCCACGATGTGAACTAGGTTCTCGTAAGTAGAAGCACCGATGCATACAAGTAAAGCAACCGTTCATGACACGTAATCAGTATCTTCTCGGGTAACATGGTCGCCCCTGCTGAAGTATGCTATCGTTCCAGCTGGGAAACCGTTTCGACGAAATACAATTGACAGTACAACATGAATGAAGAAGTGCAATTTGTATGGGCTTTCTGCTTCGCGCTCCGGAATCGCACGTGTTTAATGGTGGTTACCGCTAGTATGTCTTCTGCCGGGGGAGGGGGGGTGCAGTGCATGAAGTTGAGTGCACTAGCCCCGTAGTGTCGAGGTAAGAATGCTCCACCAAATTAAACATAGCGTGATGCATAAGTGCAGGGACATATGGCTTGTCCTTTTTCCTTTGAGACAGGGGAAATAGTTTATCGAATATTGTAGGAAGCTTTAAGTCCAGACAAAGAGAAAGCGGCCACATATTCTAAGAGCCGAGTAATTTCTGAGCTTCCGTTGGACATTGTCTATAAGACACAGCCAAGTTTGAATTATAATTACTGTAACGCTTCGGATCTTGAGCGGAGAAAATTTGGTCGCTTAATTTAAGTTTGATATAAGATGGGAGACATTTTAAATCTTGCCAACACGTGGTAACAGCTTCTTATAAATGTTGTTATTTGGATTGGGCTGCACATAATTTGCCGGGGTAGCTCAGTTGGTATAGCGACGGGATGCGGGCTGCATAGCCGAGGTTCTATTTCCGGAAGGGACAAGTGTTTTTTTATGTACTCCACAGTGTCCAGACCGGCTCTGGGCCCCACCCAGCCTCCTTTCCAATGGGCATCGAAGGCTCTTTGCTTGGGGATATGGCGGCCGGGGTGTGAAGCTGATCACCCACCTCCGTCTATAGCCAAGGTAAAAATAGTGGAGCTATATCTCCACTCTTCCATACGTCTTCATGGCAAGATGCTGAATTAAACGCAGGGATAACGTTACGTTTTAACTCACTTCTGTTAAAGGCTGAGTCGACCCTAGGATCATAATGGGGTTGGAAGGATTAGGTAAATTGAAAAATTTCACCTCATCGGGACTCGAACGTACAGGGGGTGGAAGTACCTAAAAGTATTACATCATTGAAGGTTTGCTGTTTTCTGGGAGGTGAGGCGTGGAGTCTGCGTTTCGGGATAGCTCTATGCCTTATGCCCCCCCCTCCCGGAAGGTGGAGCAGCACGTTACGCCCAGCCTTCATAGTCGTCTCCGCCATGAGAACCCTCAGTCTCGCAGTATTGAAATTCGCAAACCATATTATCATAAATTCTTACACAGAGTAAAAAGTTATTCGCCCTACTTCAAGGTCTATTACAGGTTATTATAAAGAATACATTTGGCATCCTGACACAGGCTAAATTAGTCTGTACAAAAAAAAAACCATCTTAATATAGATTTTCCGTCTTTTCCTTCAGGTCTTTCAGGTGAATGCCAGGATAGTACCTTGAAATAGGCCTCTGCCGTTTTCTTCATTCACATCTTACCATTCGACGCCATGTAGGCTGAACTCCTGACAGCTCCGTTGAATAAACCATTAACTAGTAAAAGTGAACTAGATCTTTTGTGATGGGACGTATCGTCAAACTGCCACTAAAAGTGCAGGGGCTGAAAGACGCCACAGACATCGGACTCCTGGACGAAGAGATAGACGATGTGCTTTAGAGCGCTCTTCGTGGGAGGCACACGCGTGAGAAACTAGTTTCAGTGGAACACATGAAACACTATTGCACCTTGCCCTTCCGTGGCCTTGGCAGCATCTCTCTTCCAGAAACGTTTGTAAAATAACCTAATGATACAGATTACACATATTCTGTATGCCAAGGTCTTCTGAACATGCATGCACGAGTTGCTTGTACACTCTTGGCTAAGTGAGCAATTTGTAGTCTGCAAGTATCTTTGTACCAGTCACCGAACAATACGCCATTTCATTCAGCGACACTTCCGGTTTTGTGATTCTCTAGATTTCTGATTGATACGTCAAACCGGAAAAGTTTGGCGATGGGAAGGTTTGTAAAGTGTCTTGTGTTCAGGGTTCTCATTTGGACAAGGTAACGCTGCTTGAATTCCGAAACATCGTTTTTTCAAACTTGGGTCAACATATTGGCACGTAATGGGTGACTATAGACAGGGTTTGGATTGGAGATTGGATTTATTGACCATTTTAACATAGATTCGTGACTGCACTTAATTGTAGCGCCATCGCTAATCTCCACGCTTTACAAATCACTAGAGCACACGCTAAGCCTTCTGAGTTTGTTACATTCTCCACTAGCCGTTTCCTGGTAACGGCTTTAACATTGGAGATTCTTCACCTTCCGCGCTCATGTCGTTACTGTGTGGCGAATAGCCCACAACTCAACTCTCGCCCCAATTGGCTAACTCCCCGCCGTCGGCCATCTCACATCAACCTCCTAGTCTTCGCTTCACAGACTCCCTTAACAACTGACTGTTGCTTGGCTGGTGACCTCATTATGTAACCCCTTGACACAGACCGCGTAGAAGACGTTTCCAACAGTTCTTCTATTGTTGCGTTGCCGTGGGAACCTGTTTGCGGTCGCTGCCTAGTAATGGGTCTACGCGCTACAATATATCGTCGCCTCCTACAACTCGCAGGGTTACGGTGGAGGAATTCGACCCCGCCTCCGCACGGGTCCTGAGCTCCCAGTCGTGTCGAGTTTTATGTTAATGATCGACGGTCAGTATGCCAGCCTGCCCCATATGGGGCTTACGACCAGATTTGTATTACTGTCAGACAGTTGCGGGTTTGTTGATGTGTTGCGCTCTCTCAGACGAGAGGAGGGTTCTCCCGTTTACGGTTGTTGCAGGCCCTCTCCAGCGCAGTCATTCTTGGGCCCGAGTCCCGTGGGACTCGCGACCATATTTTACCGTCTCAGATTCGAGACTTGCCTTTTTGTCCCCTCCTACGACTCGCAGGGCTACGATGAAGGTATTCGATCCCGCCTCCACCGTTTCCAACAGTCCCTATATTGTTACAGTTCAACTCTTGCTTGTTAAGAATCTTCTGCATAGCAACGGCTGTCTTTTTTTTTTTTTGCGGCCGTTGTCTAGAAACAGATGTATACGCCACAGTAACTCTGATATAAAAGTTAGAACAGACCGTTAAAAGAATAGATCATGTCATAAATATAAAATATTCACGTGTACAAAATATTGAACTTATTAATAGAAAAATAAAAATGCAAGGATAAATATAAAATATTCATGTGTACAAAATATTGAACTGATTAATAGACAGATAAAAATGCAAGGATTCATATCCTCTTTTTAATTTGATTCTAGACTTCACGAAAAGAATTATATTTGGTGATATACTGTTTGTAAAGCACTAAGATCACCGAGTGGTTACTTAATACTTGAGGACCAGTGGTCATTATTTAGTGAGTTAACTCACTGGACATGTACCTCCTCCTGTGGAGCAAGACAAGGGTAAGGTTCAATAGATATAGTTAATAGGACTGCTACTAATAAGTGGCAAAATATATTAATAAAGAATCAAATACATATAAAGGAAACAAAGTCATGCAAAGAATTTAATGACAACATAGTATTAAAACTTTCTGCATGAACTTATTATCTTTATACATATTTGGTTCTCAAATTTTCATGTGAATCACAATTCTATCAAATAGACGATACAAACTGGAAAGAAAAAATTGTTTCTCTGGTATCTACATTGAGACTATAAATTACTGTATCACATTTTAGTGTTTAAAATATGGAGATGTAATTGTGGGTTTAAATGTTCAAACAGATTGGTAATGTAACTGTAGGACTTTATTACTTTCATAATTTGTACACTCGAGAAGATGGCCTTGAAGCTAACACATGAAGGATCAGTTAATCATTTATTGATTGAATTGAATATTGTGTTAGATGGCCTCTTTCTGAACAGAACAGAAATACTCTTCTTCACTTGCCTACATGATATCCCATGTATGACTGAGTGTATTCCCTTTTATAAGTGAGTTCATGAAGTTTATTATTATATGAGATTGGTAAAACAAATCTCAGAAACCAAGTGAAAGCAGAAACAAAGGCGATGATACATAGCCACACTAAACTTACTACAAATTTCATCACTGGCATTGATTTATACCTCCATTTCTTCTCACTGTTGCTGGTTCTTATCATTCTTCAAGACTGTAGGTCAGCGTTTAGTTTAATTATTGGTACCACCAGTGAATTTTAAGGTAGACTTACTCTTTGAACCTCACATATTTGGTAAAAGTGAGTAAGACCAGCAGCACAAGGAATTCTTTGCGTTTGTAAGACCCAGATGTTTGTAAATATTTAAGAGAGCCCATTACAGTACCCTGTTATGAGTCAGTTTAATCCTATTCCCACCTTACTATCTTATTCCTTTAATGCTGATATTAATATTTTTTTTATGGAGTCTAGGTATCACAAGTGGCCTGGCTGTTCCTCCAGGGTTTTTAGACAGAAATGTTGTATGTGTTTCTTATTTCCTCCATGGATGTACATGTCCAACTCATGTCATCCTTCTTGCATTAATCAGCTTCAGAGTGTTAAGTGAACAATACAGATTATGGAGCTCCTTGTGAAGTTTTCTGCAGTCCTCTATTATTACATCATTCTCAGGTTCACTTCCAAAACTCCAATGGTATTTTGGTCTTTGTAGATTAATGTTAGAACCACTCAATGTAGAATACTGAAATATAAACTGATGACACACACTAAAACTGGTACAATTTTAATGGAAGTAATTTAGTATGTGTATGAATAATATGACAGTAACTAACCAACTCCATGGAGCTCAGCCCTTCATGTGAAGCTGCAAGCTGTGCAGATACTTAAGAATTTCCCAACATTTTGTGGAACCCAAAGCTTCATTACCATGTTTACAAAAACCTTCCACTGATCCCTACCCTCAACCAGATCAATTCAGTCCATACCATCCCACCCTATCTGTCTTAAGATCCATTATACTGTCACACAATAGAGTGGCTAGAGGTGGAGGTTCGATTAGTAATGATATGTATTGGACTGCTTACACACAACTCGTAACTCTGATTTACAAATCATTATCACACAAAGACTAGTGTTCTCAGCCACAGTCTTTGCTGAGTTTGCTTGGTAATGTCTTCCAAAAGGGGGCGTTCCTACGCTTCTTCCTACAGTTACTTCATTGTGGCACGTTACATAATCGTTACCCAACGACGGCTTTCTGTGCTGATTTCACAATTCTGGCTTTCATCAGCCATGCCACAATATAATCCACTTACATATGTCTTGGTCTCCCTGCTGGTCTCTTTGCTTTTGACTTCCCCACCAATATCCTATATGCATTCTTTTTCTGCCCCCATTCATGTTACCTGCCCTGCTCATCTCATCCTTCTTGACTTGATCATTCTAATTGTACTTGGCCAAGAGTACAAGTCTGGTATCTCCTCATTATGCTTTTTTTTCCAGCCTCCTGTCACTTCAACTCTTTTTGTTCCATGTATTCTCCTCAGAATCCTGTGTTCAATCACCCTAAGACTGTATTCCTGCCTTAATGTGAGAGATCATGTTTCACACCCATACAGAACCACAGGCAAAATTGTAGTTTTGTATATTCTAATTTTCACATTTTTAGACAGCAGACAAGAAGGCATAAGGTTGACTGAATGGTAGCAAGCGATTATCCAAATTCATTCTTCTCTTAATTTCATCCTTAATCAAATTTTGATTTGTTACTGTCATTCTCAAATATGTGAACTGTGTCACATTTCCAAAGGATCTGTTGGCCATCTTTATGTCATGATTTTGTCCTGCATCCTGGTGAGGAGACATAACGGTGACTAGCTTGTTGATAATGTGGTTGTAAGTGTAGCTAGTTTTGAGATGTACAGTGTGGCAAGAAATAACCAACATATGAATAAGCTATTCCAGTTCTGTGGGGTTCTGGTGATGGTGTGTTACACTGAGGATTGCTGAGTTTCTAGGCTTTGTCATCTACTCTTCTAAAAGGACTCAGCTTTGCTAAACCAGATCTGTTTGTATTCACAGGTGAAAGAATGCTGTCTCTAGTGAACTGAACTGAGTATTTGCCTCCCAGTCTTTCACCTGAGGGCTAAAACCGATCCTGTTTCTGAAATGTTGTGTTCTTTTAGAATATTGGATGATGAATGATGTCTAGATATTCAATAATGTTGAGCTGTGAAGATATATTTACAAATTGCTAGGGCCTGGAAGAGGACATTTTTCATTAAGTATTTTGAAAGATAAAGAAGAAAGGAAAAGATATGATCATCATTGATCACTGCTGGTACTGCTGGCAAATATTTGAATAAATATGGGTGCCAAATATTTTGTTACTGTGATCCCAACCATGAGCACAAACAATGTTATCAGATAGAGATGTATAAAATATTCATAACATGACTTTTTTATGGAGGAACAGGATGATTATGTATAATTCCAGGAATAAATATTGGCAGGGTTAAACGTTCAGGTTTGGCTACAGTAGTATTAGTTGAAGCAGGGGTAGCTAGCATGTTGTTTGTCATGAAGATTTTCCTTGTTATGACTTTTGCACTTTTTTTATAAATTCCACTTGTGTGTTATTGGTGCCAAATTTGTCTTCTTCGTAATTTTTGACAAGTACATTAAATCTGATTACTTTGCACTAAGTAGTAGCTATCATCATCGTTGGTGCTGTTGTCATCACCATCATCACCGCTGCTACCACCACCACCACCACCACCACCACCACCACCACCACCACTACTACCNNNNCATGAGCTGTGCAATATCAGGCTGAAAGTTTTCTGTTCCTAATCCAAATTGAGAAATCAGTCCAAATTCTAGAAATTGTATCAAAATGTCCAGTTATAAAGAGGTGCCAAGTGAACAATGCTGCAGTTTTATATACAGATTTCTTCCATGTCACCTGGCCATATTACCTCAGATACAGTCAGTGTAATTAATTATAGACACTTTATTTGGTCTTCTTTCTGACTTTCAGGTTCTTACATGTCAGACAACTTGTCTGCTTTGTTCAACTTATGTAGAATGTTTTCGCTTTGGAATATTATTTATGTGTATGAAAGTGGAGTGCCGTTATAGCCTGGTATGGTACTTACTGTGACATCTACCAATGTTTTTGGACATCTTATGTCATATTTTCCTCCTCCTGTTGTTTTTGGAACATAGGAATGTATTTCTCTCTTAATAGAGGTGTATTTTCTGGAGTGATTTCACTTTCGACCTTGTGTATTCACATGGTATACCAGTTTCAGAAATCAGAGACTGTTTCTCGCTATAATTAGAATGTGGTGTTGCTTTTACTACACTGACTTCATTAAACAGGGAAGTCAGTTCTTGATCCCAGTATTCTGATAATAATACGAGGGGGTACCCAAAAGAAACCGAACTTTTTTAACTTATTTATTCAAATTTTAAGCACAAACCTTCAATCCCCTTCAGAGTACTCTCCACTTACACTAATAAACTTGTCTAGTCTTTTTATTCCATTTTTCAAAACATTGTCTAAATTCATCTTTTGAGATGCTTGACAGCGCCTCCGTCGTTTTTTCCTTTCGTGTCTCTTTTCATTCAAGGAAACAAAAAAAAGTTGCACGGGGCAAGGTCGGATGAGTATGGAGGCTGAGGAACAGGGATCATACCATTTTTGGTCAAGAATTGTCATACAGACAGGGCTGTGTGAGCAGGGGCATTGTCATGATGGAAAAACCAGTCACCCGATTGCCACAAATCTGGCCGCTGAGCTCCAAATCACTCCCGACAGCTCCACAATTTCTTCAATGGTCCGTCGTCGATCTTCCTTGATGATTTCACGAATTTTTTCAACATTTTCATGTGTTCGGTCCGTGGAAGGACGACCAGAACGAGGTTTGTCATCAATTGACATTTCACCATTTTTGAAACGGGAAAACCACTCAAACACTTGAGTTTTCCCCATAGCATCGTCCTTGTATGCCGTTTTTAACATTTCAAGAGTTTCTGTTCCACTTTTCCCAAGCAAAAAGCAGAATTTCACCGCTGCACGCTGTTCACGAAAATCAGCCATTGCAAAAACGATGATCACACAAAACAGTTGTCACTATAAACTCTGCTGAAACTAGTCGTTACCTTCTGAAGCAACGGTAGTCGGCTTATCGACTCAGGAATGTTAGCTCTATGCGCTCATAGCGGCAAAACGCGGTACTACAAAAGCTCTGCCCACAAAAAAATTAGTTTGGTTTCTTTTGAGTACCCCATCGTACAACACTGGTGGGCCCACAGCTGCCAGAAGTTTTCTTTGTTATGATCTTTTCAAAATGTATATCTAGAATATGAATTCGTTTATAGTGTACTTTCCTTATTAAAAAAAAATAAAAAAGCTTATGTGATCATTGTGTTGTCTGTGTGTCTGTATGTGTGTCCCCCCATAACGACTTATGAATGCCTGAGACTTGGTGTGTATATCATGGCACCTGAGCACATCTCAAGAGCATAGTTTGTAAATCCCTCTCATCAGTAATACCAATATCACAGCCTCTCAAATTTCTGAGGTAAGACCTTAATATTGCTTGAACGCCTACACCAATCTTTATGAAGATGCCACATGAAGCCATCTCAACGGCATTCATCATAAATCCCTCCCTTCAGTAATACCAACTTTGCAGCCTCTCAGATTTCTGAGACAAAACCTTTTCACTTGAATGCCTGTACCAATCTTCATGAAACTTGGTACATATTATCATGCTACCGGAGGCCACCTTAATGGCATGCATCATTAATCCATCTCATCAGTAACACCAACACTGCAGCCTTTCAAACTGTTAAGGTAATACCATTAATATCAAATGCAAGAACCAGTCGTCATGAGATTTCTTATGTATATCATGCCGCTTGGGGCCATCTCAGCTTCATAAGAAATCCCTCTCATCAGTAGTACCAATGCTGCAGCCTCTCAGATTCTTGAGGTAATACCCATGATATTACTTGAATGTATGAACTGAACTTGGTGTATATGTGTGTCATGCCCTCTGGGATCTTCTCAGTGGCATACACTGTAAATCCTTCCCATTAGTAATATCAACACTGCAGCTTCTCAGTTTTTCAAGGTAATAAATTTAATATTACCTGAATGCCTCATGAAACTTGGTACAAGTGCATATCTCAGTGTGCCATCTCAGTGGTGTACTTTATAATTCATTACACATACATGCAGAAGTTTTTTTTATGCTTGTCATGTCAGGTACTCAGATTATAGTGAAAGGAAAGTAGACGTTAAATCTTCCCAGAACTTATTGTTTTAAAATAAAATCATTCACTATTTTCCTTTAAATTAGATTGGATTTTTTTATTGATTTTTGATGAGAGACTGCACATTTGATATTCAGTTTTTGTGTAATAAAAACAAGACGTTTATAGAAGATGTCCATTTTTCATATTCTGATGTGTGGGGGGTTGGTTGACAGACAGATGGGCAGGTGGATGTGTTTCATTGATCCCAGAGGGAAGAGTGTTGGACAAATCAGAGTACAATTTATCACATTCAGAAACAGTACAGTTACGAACTGTTCATTTTACTGCCACAACAGGTAAAATTGCATTCACAGTCACACAGCAGTTTTACTGTGTGTTTTGAGATATCAAGATTGATTTAAAATTATGTAATGCAATATGACACCCCATGGCAGTTAGTAAATACTGATATACAGTACTCCATGGCCTGTATTCCGCAAGCAAACTATACCAACCGAGTGACTGCTGCTTGTCGGCGAAGACCCCAGAGCCGGTCTGGATGATATGGAGAAATGAAAATTCTTGATCCTACCAGGACTTAAACTCTGACATCTTGGTCGTCTAGCCTGTAGCCAGTCGCTATACTGATTGTGATTACACTGTCCTGGCTCCTAAAGACTGGTATAGATGTACAAAATTTACAGTGAACTGAACATCTCTTAGTACTGTATTGTAAATTCAAGTACAAATCAACATAAAGTGCAAGTTAAACAGAATTGTTTACTATTGGGAGGTAACCCGTTTGTATTTAGTGCAAAGTTATTGTGTAGTTCTATTCTAGCATGTAGACTTTTCTTCGGTAAATCACATGCAGCGTGTGAAGGTCATGTTTGTGTGTTGTATTGTTAGAGCCAGTAAATACTCAGTGACTAGAGGTAGTATACAGTACCTCTTAAATACATTTCTTCGTGATTTTCCTCTCTCCACACCTGCCATGATTCTCTGAACTTTCTTTTGTTGAAGGAATACTGTGTTATTGTCAGAAGGGTACTCCAGATTGTATCTTACATCATCACTGAGTGGAAATATGAAAAGTGTACTGTTTTTAGGGATTAGAAGAGTGTAGGAATACAGGGGAACTCAGTTTTGACAACATTAGTCCATGATTATTCTGATTAAATGGCTGTCATTTTGTAGGCCAAGGAACTTTGTTGTTTTTATCCCTGTATATATTGGTCACTATAGCTTATTTGCATACCGTTTAGTGGCTTATTATTAGTTACTACTTTTATGAGGTTTGTTTTATTATGCTTTTAAGTTGGTTTATTGGCTGTGAACCATTTGTTCATGACTGTAAAGATGTGGTGTGCTGATTCTGCAAGCTGGCTTACGTCTGGTGGAGTGATAATGATACTCCTATCATCTGCAAATAGAACAGGTGTAGAGACTGAGATAATACTGAGAGGCAGATGATTGGTATACAAGAGGAAAAGGAACAGACCAAGCATATATAGAGCCCTGAGGAACTCCATGATGAACTTCTGCCCTGTTAGAATAAACATATTCCTAAGTGAGAAACAATGACTGTCTTCCATTACTTTAAATTTTCAGCCTCGTAAAATGTCAGTAGGTTTATAAAGTGGAACATGGTTTGGAACAAACCTCATAACTGCTGTATTTTGGCTTTTGAATGGTTTTCCTGGTGCATATGGAATAGCAATTCATAGCAGGTAAAATTTCCTTCAGTGTGAAAAAGCCTATCAGAATATTTTTATGTTTGGAAGCTCCTGGATTTTAACTCAGACAACTTAGAAGATATTTTAAAACAGTTTTATTATTCTGCTTATTGAATAATCTGGACACACCAGAGTCATCTCCGTGATTCAAATTCATCCTGGTATATCATGAGGATTATAATGAAGTACTTGTGACAACATACAAGTAGCACAAGTGTGGCAGTTATCTTGTTTAATGTAATTAATGTTTTGTAATCTCTTATGGAAATAAGATCAAATATCAGATGCAAGAGTTAAGTTTACTTGTACCTTGAAATAACAGAGTTGTCTTTTGTCACTACACTACAGTGACTAGTGAAGCACTTTATCATGCATAAGAATTCAGGTACCCACTAGACAGGAGGCTGGTTGGGCCCCAGAGCTGATCAGGGAGACAAATCCTGTCTGTAGTTATGCCTCTTAATGCAGTAACTATGAAGATTACCGTCTTCTGCAATGGAGGCAGTATGTTCCTCTGAAATATTGGTGACTAATTGGTATTACATCCCACACACTGGTTTTCTGGCTTATAGCAAAATTACTGTAGGTGTACTGATTTAGCTATCCTGGGTCTTCAGTACAACTCCAGATTTTGATTGAACAACTACTTCGGCCATGCTTCACAAAATTGCATATTTTACTTATATTAATGGAGTAATGTGTGATTCAGTAGTGATTCATTCTGTCTGCTTCCTCTGGAGTCAGAATTGAACCTGCTGTATAACTGATGGTCTTATGGGTTATAATGGAGATTTCCTTTGTCCTCTAATGCAGCACCATTAGGGCAGAATGGTTCCCTGTTACCGATCTGTATCCATCCAATGGCTCTGCAGTCTGTAGCCATGACCTCAATTTTGATGAGTGCCAAGTAATCACAGTGGCCTCTAGCAGTTACTATTAATATGCTGTGTAACTGGACAGCTAGACGAGTGGTGAACTTATGGTGGGCAATAATGAGGTTGATGTACAATGTGTTGATGTATGTTAGTGGTAAAAAGGAAAATAAATATTAGGGGCCAGGACATGGCCTTTCTTGTGTTAACAGTACTTCCATTATGTGCTTAAAGATGCTGAAGAAAACCGCAAAAAAAAAATCAGAATACAAGTCACATTCTCTGTTACTGAGTCCACTTGTGCAGTAACTTGTAATGTATGCTTTAACACATGGACTTGTCTTGTTTATTTTATTAAACAGTTTCCTGTGTTAATTCCTGAAGATATATAGCATTTTTATGGCCTCTTTGAGTTTCACAGTGAAGTTCTCCTACATAGAGTTATAGGAACAACATAAGCAATATAGTGAAATAAAATTTACTGCCTGCACAAGTAATCTGAAAGGTGTAGTGGGACTAGGGGCCATTATCAATATGAATTTTTTTCGTTGTTTCAGAAACACTGAAAAACGCAAAGAGAAGTCACGTGATGCAGCCCGATGCCGTCGCAGTCGAGAGACGGAGATCTTCACAGATCTGGCACAGGCTTTGCCCATGCCTCACACTACTATATCGCAACTAGACAAGGCATCCATCATGCGACTGGCTATTTCCTTCCTCAAAGTTCGCAGTCTTTTGAACCGGCGTGAGTACTATTACTTCAAACCAGGAGAAAAATTTAGCATTAACAATGTAAAATTATTTAGTATATTGCATATGTATGTTTTATGATATAGGCATGTTGAAAGTGAGAAATTCACTGTTACTTTTCTAACATGACAGAATTTGGAGCACTGCTTTTAATTTTCTATATTATGTTGCGTTTAAAACAGAGGGAATAAAATTCAGGACCACCAGAAGATCAGAAACCTCATATATAAAAGGCTGTTGGTTTTTTGTTTTTAATTGACATTATTGGAATTTTATCTATAGAATGAGAAGACCATTTGTTATTACTTACATTTGCCTTTTGTTTGTGGCTTTTTTTTTTCACAAGTTTATAGGTGGTTTTGTTAAGAAGTGTTCTTGCCTGAAGTTTTGCCCAAATTTGTAATATTTATAGTGAGACTTTTGAAGATGAATACTATACGTAGCTTTAAAAGAATATTTTATGCAGTTCTCTGTAATGACAGCTGTTAGGTTTAATCGATTCTGAAGTTAACAGTAAGGCATAATTTTCTGTATTCATAAGTGACTGAATCATATAAGTATTGAGTGGCAGTCACAATTGAAGTGAAATTTTAAGTAAAATAGCATCAAAGACAGAGAAATAGAAGTTGATACATGAAATCAAATAGTGTGTTTTTTCTTTGCAGTTCCAGAGTCTTGCAAGGCAAAGCTGGATTCAACAAATGACCCGTTGTTTTTAAGGGCACTAGAAGGTTTTCTGCTGGTAGTATCAGCAGATGGAGATATGATATTCCTTTCAGAGAATATCAGTGAATATCTTGGGATTACTCAGGTATGAAGTGACTTGTAGGAAATCCTTCCTCTCCTCCCTCCTCATCTTCCCCCCTTTCCCATTTTAGCCTTATCCCTCCTTCGCTCCTTGCCCTCCTCCTTTTGACATTCTCACTTTTGTATGGGTTTTCCAGCAGCCAGACCTTGCCATTCTTCCTTATTTTCCTAAATTTCTCTCTTCTCAATTTCCTCCCATGTTCTTACTGGGGGATATTTTTCCTAACTTGTTGTTCCCATCTTGAACTGTGTTCATCCTGGGCATTTTTCTTTTAGTTGCTTGTTCAGAACCTTTAGGGTTCTGTCTTCGTTTATTCCTAAAATGTGCCGTGTTTTCCTTTGACTTTTTTTCAGGGTATTTTATCTTTAAATTCTTTTGTTTTCGTTTATTATTCTCCTAGATTTTCCTTCCATATTTATAAAAACCTATATTACTTTTATTTCTTTTTTCTTCCCCATATTACTTACATACCTCATTGTGTATATTACGCATGTTACTTGTATTCATTTAGTATCTTGTTTCATAGCGTTTGAAGTGGGAGACCTAGAGGTAACAAGTGTCTTTAAGAAATGCAGATATCAGGAGACACTTTACATTTTCTTCCAGATGATTTCCTGTTCCCTGTAAAAACAATGCTGTTTTGTCATAACAGTGTGTGATGGCAGGCTTTTGTGAATGTGTTGAAGAATCCTCCAGTACCATGAAATGTGGGGAGTGTACTGTGTAGCTAGGCAACTATTAGCTTCTCTAGAAGGATTGTGCTCCATGGAATCTAATTAGTAATTCATTATTCATTGCACAGAAACATTTATAGAAAAGCGTATTAGAAATAAAGGAGTTCCTTATTTTTCACTTCTCTGTGGCAAGAAACAGACATGTCATGACAAACCTCTGTGAGTCAGTAGTAATAGAAGCCCTTGTTCTGGAAAGAGACTCTGAATTCCATTGGGCAGGAATTTGGCTTGGCTTTGAAACTATTCTTCATTTCAGGGAGGGGGGTGAAGAGAAAAATCCTGTTCTCCCTGCAGAAATATATAATCCTTACTGCTCAGCCCATAACACAGATGGATAGGCTTGTGCTCCATAATGTATAGAATGGAATCCCCTATGGTATTTTTGCAGTCTGTTAAGCTTATATGTGGCTTATAAATGGAATTTCAATAAAACAATTCCTTAAGGCCATTCAACGTGAACAGTTCCCTCATAGGATGCCGGTTAGTCCAGGTTTATCACCATCCTCCTCTGGTTGTTATGGTGAAATGTTCTGAGAGTGTTGAATGGTTCTGCAATTCTGACTCTTAGACTGCTAGTAGCCTCCTCCTTTCATTTCTGAGGGGTCTGACCCCTCCACAATGTCCAGTTACTCATTTTTTTAATCCTGACAGAAGACCCAACTGTTGGCTTCACGATCTGCAGCACATGAGTTTGTCCATGGGGCTTATACAATGTCTGCACACTTCCTAGACGTAGCTCCTGTCATGGTTTCTAAATCTGGTTTTGTATTCCAGGATCTTCCAATGCTTCTTCCTGTCCATTCATCCTTTCTGGGTTCTTGGTGCAACATCATCCCTGCTATGCCCCAGATGACCATGTCCCTTGTGACATGCCACTCTTGCATGGAAAGTCGTCCCTCTGTGGGTGGCAGCCGACTATTTCTGGGATCCACCATTGCCCTGGGTCTATTTCCTCTCCTTCCAGAGGCACCCTGCGGCTAGATGCTGATCCCTGTACCACTTCTTCAGTGTTCTGACATGTGTCACTGTGGCCTTTTCCTTAGGGACCTCCTGATGCTCCACTGTGGCATCAGACTTTACTGGATTGACCTCCAGTTTTCCCACACATGCCACCTTCCCTTTTATTAAGGCATCCACCTTGGCTCTCATCCATTAGTGATGGGCATCTATAATGGCCGTCGTCTTGGCCAGCATTTCTGCTTGGTTGGCGTTCATCTTGGCATCCATATTTTCTTGAGTGTTTCTTATTTCAGCTAGCAGGCATGCCATAATTTGTTCCATCTCCACAGTGTAGTGATATAGCTATCTATTGCATTCTTCAGTCCAGCAATTCAGTGCATTCAATCAATCAATCAATCAAATCCCACTTCTGACACCAAATTTTCATGTATTTGGGGGTGTGTGTGACTTATAGATAGGTTTTGGATTGATGACCAGATTTATACAACTTGTTACAACACTTCGCAAACCAATATATGACACACTGTCTTCTTTTCTCATCATCTTTGACTGCCATCTCAAGAGGCTCCCTCAATTCTGTTCCTAGCTCAAAGTCAAAGTCAAAGTCAATGTCAAAGTCACATTTCGACTGATGATCAGTCAGTCAGTAACATGACCAGATATTTATTACTGCTTGACAGTAACGGTCTTGTTTTTTACAGAGTGCCCCCTCTGATGAGAGGATGGGCCTGTCTTTTGTATATGCTGCTGGCCCTTGCCACCACAGTCTTTCTCGGGTCCGAGTCCCTTGGCACTCATGACCATATATTACTGTCTCAGATTTGAGACTTCCCTTTTCATTGGCTCCTACAACTCGCAGGATCACAGTGCAGGTATTCGACCCTGCCTCCACACGGGCGAGTCTGTTCGGAGCTGGCCTGTAATCCTCGTTATATACCTTGGGTCAGACCCACAGAAAACACTGTCCTTCAACAGTAGTTCCATTGTTGGACATTGTCGAGGAAACGTGTTTACTGAGCAGTCACGTAGCAATGTATGTTCCCTCTGGCTCCACTATTCTGGCTTCCAGGTGTCATGTCACAGTATATAATTTTTTTATGTTTACAAAGGTAGTTGTTTCCCAGGGGTGTGATGAGGCTAGTGTAACTTGGTTTATGAAACTTTGTAACTACATAGATTTGCGAGCTATAAAGTGAACAGATACTTCTATCTAAACAGAATCAGAGCTAGAGCAGTGACTAAGACTGTGCTGTGACATCAGATGTGACTGCTGCCATTTCTGAAGGTGGTGAATAAACTTGTTACTAACTTGTTGTGAGCTAGATAATTAAGTCTACATAGTGACCAGGCTATGGATTGGGAAACCAAGAAGTTGGGATTAATTCCTGATATGGGGAAAAATATTTTCTTCTCTCCACAGCATGTAGGCCCGTTCTGGGCCAGACTGAGTTTCCTGTTCAGTGGGTACCAAGGACTTTCTTGCCGGTCATGAAGTGACTGCTCATTTCCATCTTCAGTATAGGAGATATGCATCCACTTGCCCATGCTTCTTCATATTTTGGTGCTTAAACCTGGACAACTTACCGACTCATTTTATTTATATATAATGTTCAATATGTACTACTTCATGCATACTGAAAGATAGTGAGCATATTGTATTTTAATGTGATTCATATGTTTCTGTGACTATAATGAAAAGTTGGCCACGCCATAGCTCAAGCGGTTAGTCACTGGCTTCCCACCGCAGCAGCCTGGGTTCGATCCCGGGTCTGGTCAAGTGGGATTTGTGGTGGACAAAGTGGCACTGGGGTGGGTTTTCTCTGAATACTTTGGTTTCCCTGCCACTCTTCATTCCATCAAATTCTTCATCATCATAATCACTCGGGGCAGGCTACAATAGGCCAATCAGTGGGCGCCATGCCGAGTGGACTCAGTTGGACTCCACCCCCCACTAAGCGAATTAAAAAAAATAAATAAATAATGAAAGGTTTTAGCAACACTCATATCAGTGACATTGGTGTTCTTAATTATCAGCAGAACTTACCCATATTGTTAGTTTCAGAACTCACGGCCGTGCAAGAAATAGCATGCAGAAATTGTGTAAGACAATAATACAAAGTTGAATCATTTTATTGCAGTATGTAAAAAGTAAACGGCTTCAATTTAATTTGAACTCTAAATTGTAGATACAGTTACATACATTTTAATTTTGTGTTGAATTCTGAGTGTAAATGATGAGAAATGTGTTCTTATCATGATTTCATGTTTACAGATTGATTTGATGGGTCACAGTATTTATGAATTCAGTCATCCATGTGACCATGATGAGATCAGAGACATCCTGTCAATCAAGTCGCCACTGCTGCCTGTTATTCCTCGTTCTTTTTTTATCCGTATGAAATGCACATTGACTAGCAAGGGCAGGAATGTGAATCTTAAATCAGCAACGTACAAGGTGAGAAGAGGGTTGTCTATTATTATATGAGAATAATTGAAAAAATGGTTCTCAGCAAGAGGCTGTGGAGGCTATTAGTATTTATGTAGTCAAATAGAGTTGTAGCCTTTCACTTTCTTAATCATGACTGCTTCCCACTGTACTGAAAAATCATTGATGCAAGTCAGCAATCTTTTTTTTTTTTTTTCATTTGAGCTGACATCTTATCAAGGTTGTGAAAGTGCTTTATATGGATTTGTCCTTCAGCTAAGATGTGAACTCAGAGCAGTAGTGTATTTGACATGCCAGTTTGAATCATGGTTGGGAATCCCTGTCCTGACAGAATATTTTATTTGTTTTTCTCAGTCCCTCCAGATAGAGGCAAGGATGGTTTTTGTTCCAACATCCTTTTCCATTATTCATCCTTCATAATCATCTGCCATTTCAAATTTTTTGCTTCTTTGCAGTTTACAGAACATTGTAAAATAATCAAAGGAAGATACATGCATGCACACACATGCACTTACACGCACACACTCACTCACTTACACCATGCGGAAAATCCAAGAAAGAAACCCAGATCTGGTGTGTGTACATTATTCTTCGCATGATGGTTGTTAGGTTCTTTCCATCACTTTGTTCAGCAGTTGTTAAAACAAGATATCAGGACAAAAGTGATTGTGATTTGTAGCATGATTATTTTATTTAAAGGATTGGTGATTTTTGTTGGGTGTTCCCTAAATGAATTAATTTTTTATGTGCAATTATTACACTGTTGAGATTTGAAGTTCTCAGGGCAATGCCTATGAAGATTACTATCTTCTAGCTTGTGACACCGTGTGTCCTGGTAGAAGTTTACTGACATTTCAGTGAAACATGCTGTCTCCATCTTCTGGGTTGAAGAGTAAGCACAATGTTCTTCTGTTTACATACCTTTTGTGTGCTTAGCTTAGTCTTCAACCCTGAAGATGGAGATATTGCATTCCTCTGAAATATTGCTAAACTTCTGCCTGACTGCATGATGTCATGTTCTGGAAGATTTATGAATATCCATTCTCGAAGATAGTCCTCTTCATAGGACCACCTCTGTAGTCTAGTGGTCAGAGTTCCTGGCCACAGATCTAAAGGTCCCAGGTTCGATTCCCAGCGCTACCAGATTTTCTGAGAAGTACTGGGTCTGGAACAGGGTCCACTAAACCTCAGGATAATTGAGGAGCTATTTCAAGGAAATAGCAGCTCTGGTCTAGAGAACCGAGATTAACGACTGTGGGGATCCGTTGCGCTAACCATGCGACACACACTATCCACTAAAGTTGGCACTAAGTTCACCGACAAGTGGCGGTCATTCGCTCGGTATAGTTCGCTTGCGGACTACAGGCCACGGAGTAGTACTGTTCATAGTCACTGATACGAGAACCTCATATCTCATATAAGTAATGTAGTTTCCTTTTCTAATGTCCTGACCCACAGAGCTGTGCAAGGTTAAAAGGAAGGTAAAGAGCAAAGGAGTTTTACGATGTGCTAGATTTACAAACTTGAGAAATTCATAGACAGAAACAGTACAGCAATGAAAGTCTCCAGGCATTTGATTTGCATTATTGTTTTTGATGTAGGTTGCTGGCTGTGGAATACATAGCCATTACAGTGGTCCTTTCACACACACTGCCAGGTTATGGACACTTCATTGTTTGTGTGCATTTATAACTATTTCTGGATTTTTGCTGAAACATTTTTGACACTTCCTTATTTTCCTCTATGGCTGGATGTTGACCAAATGCCTTACTGATTCTTTTCAGTGCCAACCAACCTGGCACTACTGTCGTCTGATTATTTCTCTAATTTCTTGTTAACATGTGTGATATTATGTGTAGACAAGTTTGTTGGCAGTAAAATGATTGATGAGAAGTTTGTGCAGCCTTACAACTGGACAGGATTAGTCACTGTCAGCCATCGTACTTGTTTGTTACAGAACCTCCCACTTTCGGATTTGAAATAACCCAATATCTCATTCAGATGCAAGTAGTTAGGTCCAGGCTAATTTAGAAGTTTATCCCATGCATTATTAATAGTGTGATGGGTTCATGCAGGAAGAATTCCTGATACCACAGTCATTCTGATTTCAGTAATCAGGTTATTAATTGGTTAATATTTCAGCTATTATGGAAGGATGTTTGAAATTTGGGGGCTTTGTGAATCAGCATTGTATCCACATGTATGTTTGCTGCATTTGAAGTTATAATTTTTTTTCTCTTTTGGTGTGTGTTTTCTGTCCAGTTTAAAGGTAAACACAGACAACAAAGACGAATTGGAGCATTAGAAGAGCAAAAAATTTGAAAATAACCAAGCCCTACTATTGAAAAGTAAAATGCAACCATAATATTGTTTCTTGTAATGGCTGCTGACACACTCATACCTAATATAGAGAAACAGTTATGCTTCTGCTTTGCTCCCCTTCTCCAGTACACCTGTGCTACATTTCTGTGTAGGTCACCCAAGTTCTGTTTGCCAGTGAGAGAAAACGAAAATTTAGAGGTTCTGTTTATCACTTAGCAATCTTCTACCACACACAACATTACTTCCACCTGGTCCAATTCCCCTGGAGAGGTACCGATCAGATATAAACAGATAGCAGACCCCCAGCCCTTATTAGCAATGCTTCACCAGTTCATCCATAAATTTGTTATTTTTCCACATGTCTCCATTCTTTATGCTAATTTGCTGGTATGGTAACCAAAACATTACGGTGTTAGGATGATCATGTCAAGGTAAATGAGATGGGTGGGGCATGTACCATGAATGGAGGGTGTGAGAAATGAATGCACAGTTTTACTTAAAAAACCTGATGGGAAGAGACTGCTTGACTGCCATAGACACAGATGGGAGGATAATATTCAAATTAATTTTATACGAAGGGAGTGTAATGATGTAGCCTGTGTATCTGGCTTAGGATAGAGGCTTGTGGTGTGCTATTGTGAACCCAGTAATGAGCCTTTGTGTTGTATGCAAGATGAGGAATTTCTTGAGTAGATGAATGACTAAATCTACCCTGTGATCTCTGTTTTCACAGCCATAAACATTCATATTGTGGTCTTAGGCTATGTCATTGTGTAGTCTGGTAGGTGAGTACCCACCCGTAAGACCAAAATATCTTAGGCAATACCTTTGGCCACATTTATAAGTCAGAAACATGATTTAATGAAAATATGCTTACCTTAATTAACAGTGCCTTAGGAAATGGGAACATGTTTACTGGATGTACTTCCACAGACAGCTGAAGAAGACTTTTGTCCAGAAATTTGTTCGGGTACATATTTTTGATGAACTGAAGTTGAGAGGTTGCAGCTATATAGCATAGACCCACAACACCTATGTGAAAACAGTCCATGAATTTACAGAAGAAATTAAGAAAACTGGTTTCAAGACCAGAGAAGTTTTTCTACAAGAAACTTATTAGTTTTGAAAATAGCTGGTGGCTGCTCTTGAGAATCACTGTACTGGGCTGCCCAAACCACTGGACTACATATGCCATGTCAACCATGCCATATTCCAACATCAAAATTACATTGCTGTTACTGGTTTAAGTGATGGAATTTCAGATTTAATTGGACCATCGATTGTAAGTATGGATAGTTCTTCAGAAATAATTAATACTTCAATTTATGTTGCAGGTGATTCACTGTACTGGTCATGTCCTCACATCACCTTCTTCATGTAAGAAGGAAATAAAAACAGACTGTGGGGCTGAAAGTGACACCAATAACAATAAACAGCAGCAGCAACAGCAGCACTGCCTAGTGGCAATTGGAGAACCAATTCCACATCCCTCAAACATAGAGATACCACTGGATCATCAAACATTCCTCAGCAAACATAACTTGGATATGAAATTCACATATGCTGATGACAGGTAGGTCAGGACTGGTCACTTGTTAGAAGCTAGTTGATTTTAAAAAAAGAATAAGAAGAGAGTAGTTCTAAGAGATGTGTGATATTGGGTGTATATAAGCTTATAGATACATCAGTATCAAAGGCTGTTTGCACCTTTCTAAGTTTTATATCTAAATCCTCAGTCCAACATGTCCTAAAATTAGTATTATTGTAAGGCTTTAAAATGCTCTGAGAATAAAATTAATCATGAAATTGCTGTTTTCACACTGACCGTACAAGGCTGTATAGAGGTCTGTAATCAGAATTCTAAAAATCTTTTCTAATAAACTGTCGCATAGATATTTCTGAATTATAAAATGTTCATTTGTAAAACTCGCATAAAATACGTGGGTAGGCTGAAAAGTAATGCACACATGCTTTGTAGAGCGCGAACGAAATGACCTTCAGAAGCACGCCAGGTGGCATGTGGAAGTAACATTCCCCCTCAATACGCATGCGCAGGTTTGAGGTCGTTGTGTTCATCCAGTGTATTTCGAGAAGCGGAAGTATGGAGACGTGTTCTAGTGCTATGTCAACGCAAGTTAAACAGCGTGCTGTTATCGAATTTTTAACTGCTGAAAAAGTGACTCCTACTGAGATTCATCGTCGTTTAAAGGCTGTTTATGGTGATGATGCTGTTGATAGGTCTACTGTAAATCAATGGGTAATAAAATTTCGTGGTTGCGAGCCTGGAAAAGCCATAATTGTTGATGAAACACACAGCGAACGTCCGATCACTGCCACAGACGTTAATCATTGCAAACTCATCGACAATTTGATTCAAAATGACCAGCGAATCGCTCAAAAGTGTATCGCAAACCATATTGGAATATCCAAGGAACGTGTCGGCTTCATTATTGAACAGTTGGGATACCGTAAAATCTGTGCACGATGGGTACCACGCCGCCGTCTCACAGACGAGAACAAACAGCGTTGATTGGAATGCTGCGAGCAACTTTTACAGTGCCACCGTGATGAAGGGGACGACTTTCTTTTGAATATTGTGACGGGGGACAAATCATGGGTTCATCGTTACAACCCGGAAGAGAAAAGACAGAGCGCTGAATATCGACATCCGTCTTCTCAGGCGAAAAAGTTCAAAACACAACCATCCGCCAAAAAACTTCTTTTGACTGTGTTTTGAGATGCTCACCGAGTTTATGTGACTGATTTTCTGGAACGAGGGGCAACGGTAAATTCTTCTCAGTACATACAGACTCTAAAACACCACTGGCATCGAGTTTGTCGTGTTAGAGGCAGCCTGGCACCAATAATCTTGCAACATGATGACGCTTGTCCGCACACCTCGTGCGCAACTGAAGAGGCTCTGCGAAACCTGAAGTTTGAACTGATTCCACACCCTCCTTATTCCCCCCATCTTGAGCCTTGCGATTTTTATTTTTTTCCTCTACTCAAGAGAGACCTCAAGAGTAATCATTACACCTTGGATGATGAGGTGAAGGCAGCTGCCAAGTCCTGGATTCGAGAAAAGTCGGAAGAATTTTTCAGTGACGGAATGGAAAAACTTGTTATATGTTGGGAGAAATGTGTTAGCCTTGACGGTGACTATGTTGAAAAATAAATACATGCTTTTGAATCTTAAGAATTGTACTTTAATGTACTTTTTGCCCGATCTTGCTATTTGTTTTTGTTCGCACTCTACAAGCATGTGTGCATTACTTTTCAGCCTACCCACGTATAATACCTTAAGCAGACTTGGTAAGACCTGTACAGTTCATGAATACAGAATGTTAGACACACTACAGTGATCTTTATGAAGGATGACACACTGTATGCTTTGGAGATAATATGTACGGCATTGTTCATTGTAAAATTGGCATTCAATCAAAATAGGAGAGAGAATAAATGGTTCACCACAGTAGGTTTTCCATTGTCATGAAGTAGATGGTAGGGATTTAGTAACAGACATATTGACTGTGGCAAAGACAGTGATTATCAGTTGTCTGTATATTTTTATTTATACAGAATCACTTCCGTGCCCTGTCAGTATAGAAAATTTGATGTGGAGACAGTAGGATTCAGTAACTGGCTAGCAGTGACAGGAGAAGTTACTGTATCAAGGGCACAGACACATGGAGGAGTAAACCAGTGTGACTTTCATTTAATGTACACATAATAATAATAATAATTAGTAGGTCACACAAGATACAGTGCAAGCAAAACAAGTGATGTTTACCATGATCTTGATGTGTGTGGCATATGTACCAAGTTTGCTTGAGACTTATGCTCAGTGGATCGTGCAGAATATTGGGAAATTTGACACATGGAACTTTATTGATCTACTACCTTTTTCTAGTACTTTACAACATATTCGCTGTTTCACCTAACATGACAACCATCCACACTCTATACTTTCTTAATGTGTAACATCAAAGATGCAATTTGACAACATGTGCCATTCTCAGTGGTTTTACAAAGTTATTCATGTAACTACCACAGCTCATTGTGTAACCTTGTGTCTCACCAAACTTATGTCTTTTTATACATATTCAGATATTTAATTGTATACATTCCAGATGTTAACAATTGATATTAATATTTTCAGTGTGGTTTTCTCCCATTTGTAATATTTTTTTCTAAAATATACTGACCTCCCTGTCTCTCTGTCGGTCAGTCTGTGTCTACAACATACATCCTTTTTTGGGAACCATTAGTCAATTTTTTAATCATCATAATTTAAAATATTTTTTACAATTGATGTCTCACAAGTTCCATTTGTTCGTTCATCCATTTGTTCGTTTGTCCATCTGTCCGTCTGTCTGTTTGTCTATTCGTCCATCCATCTATGCATTTATTTATTCATTCATTCATTCATTCATTCGTGGATTTATACCCACTACAAGGTGCACACTACAGTGCACTCTCTTCATGTTGATTTCGTGTTATTTGCACTACATGCTATGTACTGCAATGCTGTCTGACTCATCATAACTGAGTATTATATGCAGTCCCGGCATTGATCATTTGTTGTCTTTGTGCAACACGCAGTAGACACAATATTGACAATGTTTAATTGTGCATGTTTTTTAAAAAAGGGCAGTGTTACTGAATGCAATAATGCAATAGACTGCATTCTGAATTTTATCCAATGTTGTTCTCTTAAAGTTATTTCCATATAGAGAGAGAATTCCTGGGAATCATCATCTTTGATTTGAACATACTGGATCACTTGCTCATTGGGTAGTCTGCATCAGATATTGAAGAAGGAATAGAGAAAGAATGAAATTACAGTGGGAAGTGTATCACATAATCAGCTCTGTTTAAACATCAGGAGAGCCCATTATTCAGTTAGGAGATAAGTATTCTACAATGTTCTCATTGAAAGTGGAGCACACATAAAACTAACTGGGGTAATTGAATGTCCATAAACTAAACCTATAGTAAAATGTACACAATTAAACACTTGCCTTATGCTGTACCTATTCAGAACGAGGAGAATATTTGGACCAAAGAGAGATGAAGTGACAGGAGATTGGAGAAAACTGCATAATGAGGAGCTTCATAACTTGTACTCTTCTCCAAGTATAATTAGAATGATCAAGTCAAGGAGGATGAGGTGGGCAGGTCATGTAGCATGAATGGGGGAGACAAGGAATGCGTATAGGATATTGGTAAGGAAGCCAGAAGGAAAGAGACCACTTGGAAGACCAAGGCATAGGTGGGTGGACAATATTAAAATGAATCTTAGAGAGATATGATGGGTTGGATTGGATTGAATTTATCTAGCTCATGATAGGGACCATTGGAGGGTTCTTGTGAACATGGTAGTGAACCTTCGGGTTCCATAAAATGCTGGGAAATTCTTGAGTAGCTGCAGATCGGTGGCTCCTCAAGAAGTGCTCATCTCCATGAGTAAGTAAGTAAGAGAGCAAGTATTCAGTGAAGTGAAGAAGCAAGAAATGTAGCTGTCTCATTACATCATTCACATCAGCAGTGAATGTAATTAAGGTTTGTGAATCTTGTAAAAGTTCAAAGAAAGCTTTTGGGTAAACATGTACTTCAAGTTGCATTGCATCTTTCCACTCTTGGTTTGTTCAAAGACACATGCGTTTGGATTGAAATAATGCATTGCAACACTGACCTGCAGATAAGAAGTGTTTTCTGTTGGTATGCTGTGCTATACAAGCTTCCCAGGAAGAACATGTTAAGAGGTTAAGTGGCAGTATGTATAATAGGGTCATTAAAAGCATCAGTGTGTTGTACCATTTCAGTACTCTGAAGATGTATTAACAGGGGTCAACAGATGTTGGCTCAGTTCACTGGTCAGATGACAGTCATACTTGTCAGGCATTTCTTCACAAGAGAAATTGAACCACTGCAATTATAACTGCTTTCTTACCACCAGCCTGTGCCATTGTAACTGCTCCACACCAGCCTATTTATCATCACATAATATACCAGACATACTGCATTGTTCCTTATATTATACATATGCTAAATACATTTACTGTTCAAATTTACTGTCTGATATCCCTGGAGAACTAACAAAAAATAGAGCAGTAATGAATATTAACAAGTAACTTGTAAGATTTTTCCAGTTGTCTGATTTTTCATTTGTCATTGATATGCAGATGTGTGGGGTTTGTTGAGCCCTGTGTTTTAGCTGTATATGAAGTCAAATTAACAAGAAGCTATGTTAAATGTTTTCCTGCCTTGTGTTTGGTGCTTTCCCCCTACTCTCCTATTCTGATGTTGCTGCGTGTGATTCTTGCCTGTTCTTATTTTTTAAGTACCAGTGGAAGGCTCTGACTGGCAGCTTAGGATCAGGTACATATTTCTGGACATTGTGTTATAAGAAGTGGCATATGGTGGCAGCCAAAAATATTTTGAACACTTGAAAAAATGCTGGCAGAAGTACATAGGACAGTATTTTGAAGGCAACTGTATCAGAGGATTCTTTTGTGCCACTAGATTTCAAGTACACCAGCTGTCCTTGAATTTCTTGAACTCTCACATATTGGTCTTGTACTTACAAGGAAATAGTTTGTGTGCCGATAGTTGGCACTTAGCATCAACAGACAAGCTGAGCTGAAAATTTGAAATATTTTTGATAAGTCTTTTTTTGTTTTGTTAGAAATTTAATCACTGTGCTTGTAATGACTTTGTACAGAAATCATAAGTCTTTAGAAGTGAGCAGAATTTTATGTGCCACAGTGCTGTGAAACAAATGGCCTCTTTACGCAAGAAGCATTTAGAAGTGTGTAGAGTTGTAGTTTGTATGACAGTAGGCACCATGCATGAAAGCATGTTTGATACAACTGTATAGTGGGTCGCTGCTAATAAACTCAGAACACTTCCTTGTTTTACAAACACTTGATCTACAGATTTTTGCTACTGTGAAGCATGTTAATTTGTAGATTCTAAAGGGTTCTGGCTATGGTGCATAACACTGGGAATTACTGGGTTTTGCAGACCTTGTCTAATCATCTGGTATTCTAAAAACTAGAAAACACAATGTTGTGGAAACTGGATATTTCATTCCTCAGGTGAGGAGGGAGACACCCACTTTGTGGGTCCCTCAAAAAGACCTCAACTCAGTCACTGGACTTAGTGATTGAAGGGGGGAGACACTGTCTCTCTTGGGTCGCTTAGAAAGAGGTAACCTCACCTGAGGATGGAAAAGACCCAGTTTCTGACATATTGTGTTTTCTAGTTTTTAGAATACCAGGTGATGGACAAAGTCTGAGAACCTAGTAATTCTGAATGTTAATTTGAACTTATTTTTCACTCGATGAATTTCATTTTTGCTTCAATAAACAATTTACCTACATAAGAATTTTTTTTTGAAAAGATAGAGATGTGTGGAACACATGGGGAGGTGGGGATTTGAAATAAGCATTAAAGACTGATGTTTTCATCTGTAATATTTGTGCACTGCATCATAATTATTGCACAACCATTCATTTTGTAGCATGCACCTTATCAGTTTTGTAGTTAATAGACCTGGCAGTAAATTAATATCCTTTATTGTTGTTGCTACCATGCTGACACACTGTATCTGTTTTCTACCACAGAGATGTGCAATTGAGAGGCTTCTTTCACATGCTAATGAGGCTGCATCTTTGCATTGCATTAGCTGTGAGAAAATAAACTTAGTAATAAAATAATGCTGTTTTATTTTAAAACACACTTTAAAAGATACTGGGAATTTTTCTGGGACTCATGAACAAGTCAGCGACTATTATATGCAAAATAATGGGAAAATTATGTTTTTAATCTATGAATTTTCACCTTATGAAGAGTTTTCTTGGAATGAATTGCCATTGTAAGGCAAGGGATACTTACTTACTTACTCACTCACTCACTCATGGAGCTGAGCCCTTCTGGAGGAGCCACCAATTCTGCAGCTACTCAAGAATTTCCCAGCATTTTATGGAACCAGAAGGTTCATCACCGTGTTCACAAGAGTCCTCCACTGGTCCCTATCCTGAGCCAAATCTATCCAATCCATACCATCCCATTCTATCTCTCTAAAATCCATTCTAATATTGTCTACCCACCTACGCCTTGGTTTTCCCTGTGGTCTGTTTCCTTCTGGCTTTCCCACCAATATCCTATACACATTCCTTGTCTCCCCCATTCGTGCTACATGACCTGCCCACCTCATCCTCCTTGACTTGATCATTCTAATTATACTTGGAGAAGAGTACAAGTTATGAAGCTCCTCATTATGCAGTTTTCTCCAACTTCCTGTCACTTCATCTCTCTTTGGTCCAAATCAAGGGATACTTATATAGCAAACCCTGGACAACAAAACATTGAAAGATTTAAAATGAGACAATCGTGGGATAAATTACAATGCAAGTTTGTTTGATATGCTAAGCAGAAGGAAAATGATTTGATATGCTGTGATCACAGGATATGGGGAGGCGTGCTGGGATCCTTACAGGATGGTACAGATAAATGTGATAGACTGGGTGCAAAACATGGCAGCAAAATTTGCACATAGAAATGATTTGAATTGGGAAATCTTGACACAGCACAGAAAGATAGCTTACATATGTGCTCTCTCCAAAGTGTACATAGGAGAACAGCCTTGGAATGCTGTAGGTGATAGATTACAAAGACCATGCAATCTGAGCAGGGTCGATCATGGTGGGAAAATTATGAGCAGAAAGCAAATGATGTATCGGAAAGTATCACTTTGTAAATAGGACCATCCAGCTCTGGAACCAACTACCTGCAGATGCTTTAGTGAATCTCTCCTGTAAATCAATTTTATGAAAAGGGTTAGTAAAGTGATAAGTAGAAGTGAAGTGAAGTGAAGTGAAGTGAAGTGAAGGTCATGGTGAAATGTAGGTGCATCAGTTCATGACATTACACATTTCATTATTGTTACTGTTTAGTGTATGGTATACTTATTTTTTTTATTAATATCAATTTATTTAATTGTAGTTGTAATTGTATTTGCATTGTATTCATTGTGTGTAGTGTGTTCTTTATTGTTTGTGTAGTTTTGTGTGCTGTGTTTTGTTTGAGTGTGGTGTGTTATTTTATGTGATGTGTTATTTGTGTGTTGCATCTTACTGTAGTACCACTGCCATGTGGTGAAAACCTATTTGAAGTATAAATAATAAGAGTAGTAGTAATAATGATAATAATAATATATTACTAGGCATACATTCATGCCCATGATCACCAGCAAACTGTCATGTGGCACCTCCTTCAGTGTTCCTTGAAACTGCTTGCGACTGATGCAGAGAGGATTTTCCATTACTTTTTATAAAGCGTGCATGCCTGCAGCCACCTCCAAGCTGTCAGGTGATCTCATGGTCTCATGGCATCTGACATTACTTTTTTTTTCTAGTGGCTCTTACAGTCCATTCAGGGCCCTGGTCTCTTATTTAGTTCTGTAATCATTTTTCACAAATGGTAGTAGGACTCCTTGGATGCATGATCATCTCATCACAAGGCCTCTACCTAAACACAGGACAACACAAACACAGAATAAAGGCAACTGTGACCAGCTATTGACATTACATTACTTTTTGTATATAAGGAGTGATGGTTATTATTTTATGTACCTATATTGTAGCTCTTTAAAAGGGATAATTGTTTTAGGTTGTAGTATTTGATTTATGATGTTGATAGCATAGTTGGTTGAGGCACTATGCTACAAGCTGGAAGGTCGCGGGTTAATGTCCTGATGAGGTCATTAGATTTTTTTCAAATGACCTAATCCTTCCAGCTGCACTATGGCCCTGGGGTCGACTCAGCCTCTAAATAGAAATGAGTACCATGAATATTTTTGGAATATTCTAGAGGGTAAAGGGCAGCCGGTGCATGTGGCTGACAAGCTGGCCACCATCTATGAGCTGATTGTATAGAAAATGTGGGAACCTCACCATCTCACAACCCTGTGGGCCTCCACAGCCTGTTACAAGGATAACTTTACTTACTTTATCATGTTGTCTGGTAGGCTGTTACCAGTATGTGGATGGATTTGCAGCTTCCGTCTTGAAGGTGAAGTTGCACGTTTATATTTTTAATATATGCATATAGTATTGATTATAACATATATGAATAATTTTCAGAATTGGAGAATTTCTTGGTTACAACCCGGACGAACTGCTCGGGAAATCAGTGTATGAGTATCACCATGCTTTGGACAGTGAAGCTGTAGAGAAAGGCTTCAAAAGCTGTAAGTAGACGTGCTTATCCTGCTTATCATATGTATTGCAGTAATTCCTCACCATTCACAGGTTTGAGAGTAGGTGGTGATTAGATTTTCAGATGCTTTTTCAGTCACTGTATCTGGTCTTGAATTTCCATGGTCCTTGATACAACAGTGACTTAAAACTTGCTGCGATAATATGTTCGTAACCATGATTAGAAGATTATATGGCATCCATATCTCAGTTGCTCAGCTTTACTCTTGTCATATTGTACAGAGAGGCTCATACCCTTGTTTTCAGTTGCATCACCACTAATTTCTAGAATGAGATGCTGGCTGGTAGTCACCTTCTCTCAAATAAGAAAATTGACTGCTACAGCATAGCATAATTGGTAGTTATGTTTGAACTTGAAAAAAGGTATTAGTAACTTACTTTATTTACCTCATACTACACTAGCTGCTGAAAGTGGTGTCCTCCGATATCAACTGAAAATGCCACTCTGCTGGTTCAACCAACATAACAAGCAGACCACCTTACTATTTATGATTCTAGTTGATTGTTTACAAATGCTCCCCAGATGGGTGGGGTGTCTAAATGCAAGCTCAGTTAATAAGATAGATGCACAACACAGTTATCAACTCCCTCACTACTTCCATAATGACAGGGAACCAAAACGACAGGCATATAGACCAAAGAAAATAAAAGTATAAGTAACAGTATTGTCATGTGATGGAGTGTGACTGTAGACAGGTTTTGGATTGATGACCAGGTTTATTGGAATCTTTGATACAGCATCATCGCCTCTGTGGTCTAGTGGTCAGAGTTCCTGGCTACAGATCCAGAGGTCCGGCGTTTGATTCCTGGCTCTACCAGATTTTCTGAGAAGTATTGGGGCTGGAATGGGGTCCACTCAGCCTTGTGAGGATAATTGAGGATCTATTTCAAGGAAGTAATGGCTCTGGTCTAGAAAACCGAGATTAATGGCCATGGGGATCCATTGTGCTGACCACACAACACCTTCTATCCGCTAAAGTTGGCACTAACTTCACCGACAAGCGGCGGTCTCTTGGTCAGTACAGTTCACTTGAGAGCTACAGGCCATGGAGTTTTTTTTTTTAATATGCAGTGCATGACTACACTTTACAGTTCACTGTTTGCACGCACTTGCACGCGCGCACACACACACACACACACACACACAGAGGTGTTCCCAGTCATGTCTTCACCCGTTGTTGCTTCGTATAAGCTTCCAGCTGCGGACGTTCCCCTTCCTCTGGGTCCTGAACTGTTCCAGACCTCAGCTTCCAGCAGCAGCATCATCTCACAACAGCTGAGTCCCAGCAGTCCTTTAACTCACAGACTGGCTGATTAACTGCAGTTGTTGCCGTGGAAACATGCTTGTTTGCAGAGTTGTTACTTAGCATCAGCTGTTGTATTGTTTCGTATTTCACTGTTGTTGTCTAGCAACAGGTCTGCATGCCACAGTATATTTAGTACAAAACAAAATAAAAGTTAAGCAGTAAACACACTTGAAATATGTGCCTAAACATAAATGCATAAAGTAATAACATGTGGAAAACAAAACTGATATATGAAATATACATAAATGCAGAACAATGTCATCAAAACCAAATAATCAGAATGAAAGTACAGAGTCAGTCACGAAAGACTAGGCAAGAAATTACTATGCGAACAACTCCTTCACCACAAATTAGGTTTTAAACTGAGGCTTCTGCTAAATATACAGTAAATATTGTAATGGAAAGAAACTGGTCAACTTTACATAATACAGGCATCACAAGACTTCCACACAAATGCATGAATACAGCTGAATGCACTATGCCTAACAACAGGATAATTCAACATGACAACCCAACTTTATTCATGCATATGAAATGTACACAGAAAACTTACTTTAATGCACACAATAAATAAACGCATGCAACCTTACTGGTACCATGATTGAGCCATGCAACAAACACTTCCCAGCTCCCACAGTGGCCAACCAAGACAGGTCCAAAACTTAAATTTTGCAATTGATGGATGCAAGACCACAGCTGCACTCCTAGCGCTGTTCTGTGAGAGGGAACAAATGATGGGATGCCTGCTGCTGAAATGAAAGCTGAAATAGGAAACACCCAAGCCAAGTTGGATGCCAGTCTAAAGGAAATGAAAGAAGAAGTGACTGCAAAGCTGGAAGCCATGTTACAGAAGAACCAAGAAAAGATTGATGCCAAGTCAAGAAGAGATGGAAGCCCAGATAAAAACCAATAATGAAAAGTTTGAGGTCCTTTGAAGTACTTGAGTCCACTCGAGAAGAAATGAAAGCCAAGATGGACATGCATCAAGAGAAGGTGGAGACTGCAATACACTCCATCCAGTCCAAGTTAGAAGGGACCATCAAATGCTGGGCTGAAGATGTCCTGTCGTGTGTCTACCAAAAGATGCGTGACCTCCACAAGGCACTGACAGAGAATACCAATGAAACACAGATGGGGTTACAGGCAAAGAGCCTCATTGAAACCGTAAAAGATACAAGGGAGCACCTTCACGAAGAGCTCCAGGTCTAGACACAGTAAAAAGAAGTCAGGGCCCTGGCTGAGTGCAGAGGAGGAGCAGGAAGCAGTGTGCGCAGTGAAACCACTTAAGTTCAGTGAGGCTACATGATGAGCCATGTTCCGATGCCATTTTGAGACCATAACAGAGAACAACTGCTGAACGCATGTGGAGAAATCCACATACTTGATCAGCACATTTTGGGCCTAGGTTACCAACATGCTACATGGAGTCCTTATAGGAACAACATATGAGGAAAACTTTGAGGCTCTAGAGGACCACTTCAGCGACTAGCACCTGGCCGCTGCTTATCTCAGTCAGCTGAAAATGAGGACTCAGGATGTCGGAGAATCATTGCAAGAATTTGCCACAGCTGTTGAACGGCTGGCCTGCTGCCCATACACTGCAGTACCTGAGGACCATATAATGAGGGAGGCAGGTAAGGTGTTCACTGGCAGGATAGAAAACATCGCCATAAAGATCCAGCTTGTGCTGGGAAGGGAGGAAACAGTGAACAAAGTTCTCAGGCAGGCCCTCGAGTTGTAGTTCATGCTTCTAGCAGCCAGGCCCAAAAAAACAAGCACCGGGGCATTCTGGGGGGATGATTGTCCCCAGCCTCGTGAAGAGACCAAAGAAAGTCAGCATGCTGGAGCTTTGGGGTGCTAGGCCACTTCCAGGGTAACTGCCTTGATGGGAGGGAGGCAGTGTACCATGTTTCCTTTGAAGGTGTAGTGGGTTGTATAGAGTGGATGCATGTCTGTCCTCCCTTAAATTAAGGGTGGACAGACATGGTTGTTGTTCTAATGTGTAACCGGTCAAGTTTGCATGACCCTTTCATACATAAATGTTTCTTTTCCTTTTATATCAGCACATATGTTTATAATTGCCCTGCACTCTTATGATGTCTGCATTGCCCTTCTGTAGCAGTGTATATGCAATGTAGTGCAACTAACCTGACAGCTTAGATGTGTGCAAGTAAAAACAAAATGTTCTTAACCATTAATCTTTGAAAGGTTAGTTGATGTTTAGTAGTGGTTTAATTTGTTTATTGTGTTTATGGTCACCAGAGCAGTTAGCATAGTTGACTTTGAATCCATTAGACAGTGTTGAGATGTAAATGCACAATATTAAGCCTTGACTTGTATTTCAGAGATGCATGATTTGAATCCAGGCTGGTGATTCAGCAGGCCTGACTAAGGTTTTTCTGTTTGGTTTCTCTCAGTCTCATTACCAGAAATGCTAGGTCATTATCTAAGAATTGGCTGTGACTGATTTCTTGCCCATTTTTCTCAGGCCATCCATCACCATCATCATTTTGTGTGATTTGATACTAAACAACCTTTCAAATCAATACATTGTCATATATCACCAGCCAGCCTTCAGATGTGGGGAATGTTCAATGAAAACAGTCTGCATGATGGGAAGACATTATTTAAAGGTTTCTAGACCAAAGAAACCATTTGGCCTGTGTACATAAACCCTACAATCTTACAACTCTGTGATTTCATGCTTATTTTTATTTTGCAATTAAATCGTTTGAAACAGAAATTTATACCTGTTATTTGTTTCTGAACTTTTATTAATGGCAGAAAACCCGTGCCAGCATAGTTATATTGCTTGTCCTCTTTAACAAACAGATGAGAGTTCTATATATGCTTGTCTCACATATAAACCCATCCCAGCTTGTGGGCGGTGAAAGTAAAACAGAACAAGATTCTTAATGTTGTCTGTCAAATAAATTACTTGCTTTAGTACTGACAACATGTTAGCCTTTCCCAACAGCTAATTCTAAACTGTAGATGTGTGAATAAAAATAGAATTAAAATGTTTGTGCTCCATTGTAAAAAGAAAATCTAAGTGTAAATGGGAAGAGAAGTAAGAGGTACTGTATGTAGGCTGGATTCATCAGCATCATGGTGGGGACCAGTGGCAGATTCTGGTGACCACAGTAATAACTCATTGTGTTCCATGAAAGGCAGGGAATATCCTCAGTAGCTGAGCAACTGCTAGCTTCTTTAGAAGGATTCTGCTGCATGGAGTTCTTCATAAAAAAGAAACAAGTTAGGAAATGTACACATAGTGTGACAGTTCTGGGGCACTCATTCTGTTGTTGCCTTTTGATTATAAAAATATCCTTTGTTTAATTACCTTGAGCCCTTAACATTCATGTAACAGTTGAGTTATTTTGTATAAACTGAACTCTTCCATTGTAATAAACACATTAAATTCACATGCAATTATTTAATGTTAGTTGATACTTACTCAAGTTGGCAAGAAGTCACATTCATTGGCCTGTACTGAATGAATGAATAAATAATCAGTACTCAGGCTTCAGTGTAGACTGTTATTACACATTCTAAAAGAAAGTGAACTGTAAATTGTATATAATTCTGATATGATGCTGACATAGCAGTGACTAGAGTTCTGGAATATATTACCAGACTACATGGCATTATGTCTAGAACTCTGTATATAGGCTTTTTCATTTCTGCTTAAATGCTGTATTGTAGTAGAACACTGCATTAAAAGAATAAAACTTCTGATCCGAGTGCAGCAAAACTCAACCAGGATTTTTTTTTGGGGGGGGGGTTCTCTGTGGTAATATTATGTTGAAACAGTTGGCAGCATTCCTTATAGAGTTACTAATTACTTACAGAATTATTCAGTTTTTGGACTTTTTCCATCGTCCGGAAATTAGGTAATAGAGGACACAACATTTCAGAAACTGAATCTATTTCTGTCTTCAGGTGAGAAAGGAAAACACCTACTCAGCTTGGCCCCTTAGAAAGAGCTAATCTCAATCACTGGACTGATTGACATTAGATCTTTCTAAGGGGCCCAACTGAGTAGAGGTCTTCACTGGACTGATTGAGATTAGATCTTTCTAAGGGGCCCAGCTGAGTAGGTGTCTTCCTTTCTCATCTGAAGACGGAAACATATCCAGTTTCTGAAACGTCATGTCCACTATTACCTAGATTTCTGGATGATGGAAAAGGTCCAAAAACCAAGTAATTCTATATGTCATCCACCTTCGTCAGAACACTTTAGAATCTACTTACTAATTACTGTCGAGAATAAAAGATATCAGAAGCAGGATCAACTATTTTTTAATTAATCATGTATTTATGTACACATAGACCTAATCATTCAAGGGAGAGAAGCTTGTATATTATCAAGAACAAGAGGCTTTGGTAGTCTTTACATTTGGGAAGCCATTATTGATTGCTGAACATGCAAGTTGGGAAAGGTATCCATAATGTCACTTTCATTCAGTTATCTCAAAAGTTGCAGAGCTTACTGGAAAGTTCATTGCGCATAAAATATATATTCAATTTTTTCTACAATTTTTATGCAACACATCTTTCACTACAATAAATATTTAGTGACCTTCCTGAAACAGAAAACAGAGGTCTGCTTGAAAGGTATCTGTTATTTTCATATGAGTTTGACTGAAGTTTGAAATGTGTTGAGAAATGTTAGTAAAACATTCCAGTAATCAGATCCTATTGAAGGCTCTGTGGCAGTTCTGGAATTATTTTGTGTGTAAGAGCAGATGTAGCAAACTTAAGAGACACTTCACTGAGTTCTGAATACACCTATAATATGAAGAATCCAAAAGAATACAATATCTGTAGTGTTGAAACATAAACAGTTTGGCATACAGCAAACCTGCAGTAGTGAAACAACTGATTCACTGTCTGTTTATGAATGACTATGATTGAAACCCAAAGGTACCTGGTGCATTATGGAAGGAATGGTATGTTAGGTAAGGTGTGGCCCTGACTAACCATTTATTCCTTGGTATGAACCTATTTCCAGTAGATTTTCATCCTTGTGTTCATAGTTACTGGTGCCAACAGTGTTGGTGGCGAAATGTTGTTTCATGGTATTATACTACTGCTTTACTAATATTACACTGTAAGACTCGTGTATAAGGAACAAGCTCGGAATAACTAAGCTTTGCACGTGTTTCACTTCAGTATTCATGTTTCAGAATTCACTGCTATAATCATCTGTTGAACGTGTGAATTGTTGAAGTTATATTTTATAATCTCATATCATTTCTATTTTGAAATAACTTCACTTATGGAGTTGACATTTGTATGCTACAGTTGAAATTCTTAATTTGTTTAGCACACTCAAATTACTTTTGAGGAGGAAAAGAACCACAGACCTGTTATGCTCCTGGCAAGTACAGTTTGAGCGACATGTAACCTTTTTTTAATGCAGTGCCCAGTAAATACCAGGCTAGTTCAGTTATTGGTCAGTGTTTGCTAATACTTATAATTATTTTGTGGCATCACTCAATATGGAGCATACTAATATCCCTCAATTTATGCGATGTAATGATGCAGCTTATAGTCATACTTATTGCTGTCCTTACATTTTTTGCCATATCAGCATCTCTTACAACAGTTTTCACTTGTTTGAGAGC
>NW_019741302.1:300393-357829 GCF_002891405.2 Cryptotermes secundus | reverse complement strand
ATGCTGGATGACCTTGGGGACAGAAGAGGATACTGTCATTTGAAGAAGAAAGCTCTAGATCGCATTAAGTGGAGGAATTGTTTTGGAAGAGACTGTGGACCTGTCGTCTGACATTACTGATGATGATGATGATGATGATGAGAACTGAGATAGGACATTGGCAGTTTTTTTCTCCAATTCTGTATACCTTTAGCTTTCGTCCAAAATTGATACAGACTTTTTTCGAAAACAGGTTTTGTACTATGTGAGATCTGGGATACGGCTCCGTATAGTTTGGTATTTACCGAAGTTTTGGAAGAGCGGGCTGCCTCCGTCTTCAGAACAGAAAAGTGCGTTTCTGTGTCGAAGGTGGAGGCAGATTGTTTGCATTGCCGAAGCAATTCCTTTCATCCCTATACTGGCGAAATATTTCGTTCAAATGCACGCGTGCCTGTTTGTCTGCCCTTACAGGACGTAGAACATAAGTCATGGAGTTTTGTGTTTCTGTTTGTGTTTTCTCTTAACGACGGTGTCTGCCCTTACAGGACGTAGAACATAAGTCATGGAGTTTTGTGTTTCTGTTTGTGTTTTCTCTTAACGACGGTGAAGGTAAACGTGAAGTCATGCGACGTAGTGCAGTGGATGGAATAAACAGGCTAAACCTAAGAAATGTTAAACTGGGAACTATTCTTTGCTTAGTATTCGTGTTGTTCTGTTTCATTTTCTGTGTGAAGTATTGTACAGCGGTCTCACACTACGCTTCTTAGGCCCAAAAGACATCTTCCCTTTAATCTGGTCACTTGCCTCCTGACCGTCTATAAAATCCACGGGTGCCCATAATTCGGAATGGCGACCCGCTCTCGAACTGAACCCAGTTTCCGAATGTTAACGACACACCGCATACCCAGAAGCGGATTCAAAGACTTGGCAATAAAAAAGACGGAGACATCGCCGGTTTTGATGGTCTTGTGGAAGACGAATTTTATCACAAGCTCACTGTCGTTTTTCTTCAGCCCTTATGCCTTCTATTCACTCTGCGCACAATGGTTTGACAGAGTTACAGGAACATAATCAGATCTGGACAGAGAAAGCATAAGAAAACTGCGCAGACATTCCAACTATCACCAAATTCAGCAGACAAACCTTCAGTCCAAAATGTAAATATCTTTCCAAGTATATCTCAGTCAGTATAGTTACGGGCTACTTGTCGGGCGACCGAGGGATGGGGGTTTCATTCCCGGCTGGGGCAAGCGATAATTTTATTCTTCACAACAACTAGACCGGTTCATATGTAGTGAGTAACAAGGGCGCTTTCCCCGAGATTAAAGCAGCCGGGGCGTGAAGCTGGCCACTCGCTTCCATCTAGTGTCGAGGTTAAGAATGCATGGAGATTTACTGCCACTCCCACATACGTCTTCCTGGCGTAGTGGGTAATTAAATAAACACAGGGACAACTACACCTTATATGATACAGAAATAATAATAATACCGGAAACAATAATAACAATAATAATAATACTATTCCACGGAGCCGAGCCCTCCTTGAAAAACCACCAGTCGCTCAGCTACTCGAAATTTTACCAATTTTTATGGAATCCAAAAGTTCTACTACCGTGTTGGCAAGAGCCCGCCACTGGCCCGTAACCTGACAAAGATGAATCCAGTCAGTACCACCCCATCCCGTATCTCCATATTTTTCTTTACTTAGGTCGTTCCAGAGAGTCCATGCAAGTCCCAGACACTGTGTAACATTGCGTAACAAGCTGTTTTTACCGTGAGGAGTTGTTAGCCCCCCCCCCGCCAAATCCCGAAGATGGGAGACCACCCATTGTCGGCTATCCGCAGCTGCTTCAGTATATTCGCAGCTACCCTTCATATGCGGATGCCGTCTCCTCCGTCCGCAGTCTGGGGATGCCCCATGCCGTGATGATGGTGATATCAATATTCTGACCTCCGTTTCGTTCCACTTAATAAAAGTAACGGAGCGAAACTTGGTGTCTAACCATAAGGGGAGACCATGAGAATAGGGCTCTGAGGAGAATATTTGGACCTAGGAGGTGGGAAGTAACACGAGGATTTCTTTCTTTCTTTCATCAGATGTTGCTGGACTGACCAAATCCAGGTCGGGGCCCACAAGACGCACAAAGGAGGTGAAAATGCGAACAGAATTTTAGACGGGAAAGCTGAAGGAAAGAGACCGCTTGAAACCTAGGTGTAGATGGGAATATATTATTAATGCGAACCTTAAAGAAATAGGATTCACCGCGATAATTATTTTATAAGAGCTACAGCTGTTATTTGAATCATATTTTCATAATTTAAACGTATGAATTGTGTTGTAAGTAATATAACGTAAAAGAAGTTCGGTATTTTTATGGGATTGTTCGTCTGCCTCAGTAGTTCTAGTTCGCTGTTAATGAAATATGACCGCGGGCCGTATCGTGAAGCTAGGCGGGGCGCGGTTTGCTCATCACTGCTGTACGATGATCATATTGTATGTTGGTAACGATAATGCAGTGTAATAATAATAATAATATATTAAAAACTAACATACCAATTTGTTTTGGTTAGCAGTTAATTTTATAGTCTTTCGTGTTTAGCGACCATAATAGGCCTTTCAGAGCAGAAGGCTATTAATGTCCTCCGCATTTTCGTTGTTCGGTCATTGTTTAATTCATCAACGCACCATTACGCGACAGCGCCACGGTAGAGCACGTGTGCCCATACATTGTACGTTTCGACCTTGACGCCAAACCGATCGTAAGATTACCTGCAAACGTGTTCTTATATAAAGAACGCGCTATGTAATAATGCGTGCACAAGTGTTAATTATATATTTCACTATTGTGCTCTAGCCAGTAACTACTGTGTGCATTGTCAGCACCATTCCGACTCATCTTACTAGAGACATTGTTACCACAAGATCTGACGAGATTACAGTAGTTTATATGCTGTATCAAGTTTCGTTCTTTATTTCCATGAGGCCAGCAAAAACTGCAACTTCGTTTGCCTGAAGATTGGCATACAACAGGACCCATGATATTAGCTTATAATAAAAGTTGAAGCCATCTTCTTCCTCGGCAGAGATTGCTTTCGTAATGCCCCAGTTTCTCAGATAATGGAAAGGCATTACCGGAGAGAGCCTAGTCGTGAACAAGTAAGAGACATAATGGCGCCTTACAGAACACTGCGGCGCTACAGAATTGTTCTAAATCTCCTGCGACTGTCCATGAATAGGCGGACCGCACAGTAACCCGATTTCCCTCCTGACTCACTCACTCACTCATGGAGCTGAGCCATTCTTGAGAAGCTGCCTATTGTGCAGCTACTCAAGAAATTCCCGTCATTTTATTGAACCCGAAGGTTCATTGCCGTGTTCACAAGAGCCCTCCAGTGGTCCCTATCCTACGCCAAATCAATCCAATCCATCCCATCCCATCCTATCTCTTTGAGGCCTATTTTAATATTGTCCACCCTCCTACGTCCTTGTCTTCCTAGTGGTTTCCTTCCGTCCGGCTTTCCCACCAATATCCTATATGCATTTCTCCTGTCCCCCAATTCGTGCTACATGCCCTTCCCATCACATCCTCCTTGACTTGATTTCCCTCCTGACTGGAACTGAAATTTGCTATTTCTCTTTCGGACTCCCATCACACGCTGCAGAGGAAGAATATTTTGAATATTCTGCCTATTTTCTACCAGTAATAACTTGCCTAATGATTGGAGGCGGCGCAAGTTGTCCGTGACCATACATTCCTTTCCTATTTAAATCTTCGTAATTAGGCAGCTGCAACAGTACAGATTCCGGCGTGAGACGTACACAGTATAAAATGAAGCTTCACGTAGAACAAATATTTGTGAGTTCTTTCTTGCGAAATCCGTAAAAAAAACAGTAGGAAACACCCCAACTGCTGCTGTGTTTCTTTCCGTCCTCGCTACAGCATTCGTTTATATTCGTAATACTCTGTCAGAATTTAAATAAATATATCTCTTTTTGGAGTAGTGCCGTGGTAGAAGTTTTACGCTGAGAGTTTGTTCTGTAAATCTCACAGTATTCAGTGCAGATATTTCCACCACCACCATCATCATAATCATAATCATGAACCGCGCAGCTCAATACATTCAGCGTCTAGGCCACAGGCTGGTCGAGCGAGGAATTGGGGTTCTATTCCCGGCAGAGGAAACAGATATTCTCTTCTCCATAATGCCCATAATGCTCCCCCCCCCCGGTCTCTACAAAATTAGTATCTGGGGTAAAGCGGCCGGGGCGTGGAGCTTGCCACTCACTGCCATCTAGTGTTGAGGTTAAAAATGGCGGAGCTGTATCTCCACTCCCCCGTACATCTTCCTGGCCAGGGATAATTTTACCTTTACGTTATCATCAAATGGATAGCAAATATGAGTTCTCTGTGAGAAATAATGAAGATGAAAACTTTATTTCATCTTGTGGTTTCGGCGTTGGGGACCAGGTCATGTCCAACGTTGAGAGGTTCCATTATTTCGTAGACTTTGCAAGTGCCACATTCAGTGCTAATGACTGAGAGTTGTGTTAGCTCTTAACAAGAGATCTCACATTAGATAGTTTGTCAGAGGGTAAGCTTCATGAAACCTGAGGAAAAGATTTCATTTCATTCCGACCAAGGGCATTTCGATATTCTGACATAATCGTAACATCCTGAGAACAGCATAATATTACTGCAGAGGTAGTGCATGCTCAGAACAAAATTGTAAGCTAATGACCAGCTCCGTGGAGAACACTCAACTGATCAGGGAATTCTTCACCTTTCGTTAAACCCTAAGGTTCCTTGCCTTCCTCATGAGACCCAATCATTGATCCCTGTCTTTGACAAGGTGAATCCAAGCCACATTCTCCCACACCCACCCCATCTACACCTAAGTTTCACAATTCGACCATTCCCTATAGGTTTCTTTTTCAGCTCCCATGCGCGTTACATGCCATGCCCATCTCATCCTTCTAGACCTGATCGTCGTAATAATATTTTATGGAGAGTACGAATTGTGACGCTCCTGGTTAAATTTTATCAGTCCTCCTCAGGCCCACCCATTCTCAACAGCCGCATCTCAGACAGTCTCATTATATAGGTATTGTGGAGGGACTGCGAAAAAGCACCGTCAGACTTGGTCTCTGGGAGCACGATGTACATCAGTTTCGACGAAACGCATAATAAACCGAAGCTTGAATGACCGGTTACCGGACCGAAACATTATGTTTATTATTTATATATACATTTTTATAGTCTTGTTTCATTTTGCTGGTATTGAACCGCATACCTCTCGCACGTAAAGCATACCGTTACCGCTGTTAACGCGCTTGGTGGTGTGAACATAGCCTGTAAGAATTCGGAAACTGGTCCAAATACTGAAAACTGTATTATTCCAATTGTTTAGGAGTGTTCTCGGAAACACCTTCGTTTTATGTCTCGGGTAATGTTCAGCTTTTCGAGTGCTGTTTAAAGACAGTAAGCTCCATTTCGAAATCACATAGCTATTTGCTTACATTAAACTCGACATTTATTCGTGGTTTCAGATCCCTTGGGCAGATTGATGTTCTTCTGCAATTAAATTCGGACGTATCCAAAAGCCACTGGTATTTCTCGTGATCTTCTCTGTACGTGCCACATTTCTCCCCAGTTATTCCGTTAATTTTTTACCCTTAGTAGTGTATAAAGCATATCACATCATGGGGAGAGGGATTCGACCTCAATTGCTAATTCCCCTTTAATACGTATTTCATGTAAATATTGTGACGTGTATACCCATTGCTAGGCAACGACTCGGTAACACGTGCAAACGGTAAACACGCCTCAACAATAGAGAGGCTGTATTTACGTGGTCCGCGCGCGTCCGTTGCTATACAATGGTGCTGGAAACATGTCTAAAACAATACGGTACAATAGAAGACGGCGTTTTCCATAGGGTCCGTGCAGAGTGATTATAAAGAAGTGTTCGGTAGTCGAGTGAGCAGTGAAGAGTCGAGTTTCGGGACGCCAGCCTGTCGCGATATGAGCTTGGAATTGAATTGAGTTGGCAGTTGCAGAATAATGGCAAGAAAGGAATTAGGCCGTGAAAAGAAGACTTAATGTGTGATTTGAAGTTACAGTGATCCGGTTATAAATCCGTTGCCAGGATACGACTACTGAAGGCTAAGAATCCTAGTGCGTGTGTAACGATGAGCTGTGAAGGGTGTGCAAAGAGCGGTAGCGCTGTATTGCCTGTAGTCCCGAGTTGTGTGAATCTGTAAAATATCGATAAATCCAATCATCCAATCCAGAACCCGTCAAGTCACGCGCCAACACCCCAACACGTGACAATATCATGACTTTAGAACCAAGTGGCATATTCTTGGAACTTGGTATCGTGAGCGAATATCATTCTGTTTGAGGTAAGCGCACAGTAGTAGTTTAAATTTCCTACTATCCAAACTACCGGGACAACGTAGTAGCGTAGTTGGTTGAGACACTGTGCTACAAGCCAGAAGGTCGCGGGTTCAGTTCCCGAAGAAGTCACTGAATTTTCCAAATGACCTATTCTGAGTGTGTGTGATATTGTATTATATTGACGTTAAATTCCGGTTGATGTGGTATATAGGCCCTATATCAAAAACAAACTTCGTGGCCTGTAGTCCGCAAGCGAAGTATACCGACCGAGCGACCGCCGCTTGTCGGTGAAGTTAGTGCCAACTTTAGCGGATAGAGGTATCGCATGGTCAGCGCAACTGATCCCCACGGCCGTTAATCTCGGTTTTCTACACCGGAGCCGCTATTTCCTTGAAATAGCTCCTCAGTTATCCTCGCGAGGCTGAGTGGACCCCGCTCCAGACCCACTGCTTCTCAGAAAATCTGGTAGTTTAGGGAATTGAACCCGGGACCTCTGGTTCTGTAGCCAGGAACTCTGACCACTAGACTACAGAGGCTGTCAGCCCTATATCAACAGACATTAGTAGCAAATGAGGCAACTAGATTACGTAGTATTTCAGGTTCTCGCAGCGGTGATAGGAGCACGTGGTAATGTGGTTGAGACACTGCTACAAGCCGGAAGGTCGCGGGTTCGTTTCCCGATGAGGTCATTGGATTTTAAATTGATCTAACCCTTCCAGTCGTACTATGGTCCTGGGATTGACTCAGCCTCTAAGAGAAATGAGTACCAGGAATCTTCCTGGGAGTGAGGGGCGGCCGGCGCTTAAGGCTGACAACCTTACCACCATCTTTGAACCGATTATCTAGAGAAAATGTGGGAGCGTCAATGTTTTACAACCCTATGGGCCTCCACGGCCTGTTACAGGGACAGCCTTACCTTTTACACAGCGGTGATCATGAAGAAAAATATGTTTTCTGGGATATAACGTCGTGCACTCCGTTGAAAGTCTACCGACGTTTCGGAGAAACATGTCGCCTCCATATTTTAGGGTCGAAGAAGCCAAGAAAGAAACCAGCATCAAGGACATGCTTCATGGTGCTTACCTTACTTGGATTATTCGTCGACCCTGAAGATGGGGGCGACATGTTCCTTCGAAACGTCGGCTTCCTTTAAATGGCCTACTTGGCGTTATATCCCAGAAGACACACCTCTTCAGAAAAATACAAGTATACTATTCATCGGTCCATACTCCAGTTAGATAGTGGAAAAATGTGACTCACTCTCCATTGGACAAAGATAAAAGAAAAGATATAGGTCCCCCCGCGTTTAAATTGACAGCTGTGAATGCCATACGTTCCGTGAGACATTCTATGCATCTTTATATACAGGGAACACGCAAGGATTGCGGGGAAGGTAAGAGATAAAGCTATCCCGGTAACAGGCCGTGGAGGCTCTCACATTTCCTAGACAATCGTCTCACAGGTGGCGGTGAGGTTTCAAAGATTAGGGGTGTTCTTGGCAACTCTCTCTTGATGTTTTAGGCCTTGTAGGAACGGTACAAATCAAGCCCACGTCACATAATTTGCATTAAGTTCCGTGTTAAGACAGTAGAAGTTTATAATTTTGTCCTATCCTGCAGAAATTAAAACTTCAACCGTTCGATTATACTGCTCATGTTTGCTTCAGTTTGCATGACGGGTGCTGTTTTAGATCGATTTGTAGATTGTAGATCACGCAGTCCACTCACATTTTGTGTTAGATGTTTGTTTTGCGCGCGTAGTTCGTCTGTGCCGTAATGCTGTTGTGAGTTGAAGACGTTTTCCGCCAATTAATTGACGCATTCTCTCTCTCTCTCTGGCTTTACAGCCTTTTGAACATTGACCGCTTTTTCAGTTTCTTAATTGTATACATAGTCGATAGGTCTCCTTGGACGGGGGATCAACACGTCGCAGTGCCGCTACAACATAAATACAGAATAGACTCAAATATCCATGCCCGAATGGGATTCGAACCCACAGTCCCAGTGTTCGAGCGGTCGAAGACGTTTCATGCCTTAGACCGCATGGCCACTGTGATCGGCTTAATTGAAACATGATTATCTGTAAATGCAAGTGTAACTTATGTTTTTGGGGTTGATATGGCTAAACTGTTTGCCATTACCAAAGTTTTCGCAAACGAACTCATGTCTCTTGGTAATGTGTTATGAAATTCTGAAAGATACACCATTTTATGACGATATAAAATATTTTGAACCTTTCCCGTGTCATTTAAGAATATCATTGATAGTAAATACAAACAAGGGATTTCTAACAAAACGCAGAAAGCCTGTATTCCTGTTGTGTACATGTATACAAATATTGTACTATTTTTATTGTTTTTGTCCTTGTGAGTAACTTTCTGTGGAAGTGCAGATTTTGTGTCAGTTGCACTTCTCGGATATAACTTCGTAGATCCACGTTTTCATCATGTTTGTAATTGTTAATTGACAAACAGTATTTCACATATGTAAATATGTGTATGGTCTATCTTCCGGTCTAGAGAACCGAGATTAACGGCCGTGGGGATCCGTTGCGTTGACTACGCGACAACCACTATCCGCTATAGTTGGCACTACGCCGACAAACGGCGGTCGTTCAGTCGGTATAGTTCACTTGCGGACTACAAGCCATGGAGTATGGTCTGTCTCGGTACAAAATTCCATGTGTGCAGCACCACTAGTTTTTAATGTCACACGGAAAGCTAAAGGAAATTTATTCATTGCTGTGTTATTTTACGTTCTACCAGTTGAGAACAAGAGTTGCATATTTTTTTAAGTGTATACCATTAATTATTTAACAACTCTGAATTAAGTGGTACTGCTGTCTCTCTCACCTCATGCTCGCATGCCCACCTTGTTGATGTTAGTGACTGGACTACGACGTTAGAGTGGTTTCCAGTGACTTAACGTTCGTACCAAGTTTTATGAAAATAGGTCAAAGATGATTCAAAATTTGAACAGGGAGGCAGACATACACATGCCTATGAAGGCATCCCTTAAGAAGAGTTACTTATACAAGTATGCAATCGCCGAGAGGCCTATTCTAAAAATATAGGACTAGGAATTGTGTCTTCCCATAAGTTTGGCGCCTTCAACAAGGCGCAAAATGATTCAGACGTGCCGACTTCTGTGAAATCTGATCTCAGTTCAGTGTAGTGGATCTTGCCTCTGTGAGACAATGTCCTTTTCAGAGTTCACTGGAATTGTTCACGAAGATTGGATCGTCTGAAGCGGAAGGCAGGACGCAGCCGTAAACGAACTCCAGGAATCCAAAGCGACACTTGGTAATAAAGTGGTATTTTCCCCACAACGGATGCCACGCGCCACTATATTCCGGTCGTCGCCCCATATCCTTTTCTCTTGGGCCCTTTGAAACCCCCACCTCTTATCCCAACAGCAGGGAGTAGATGACCCAAAAGAAACGCGTGCGTGGGAGCGCTTGAAAGTAAGTGCGCGACGCCACAAAGATTGTCATGTTTCTACATATGCATGAGCACATCAGAAACAGCGGTATGACTTTTATGTTACTTGGCACATTGATAGCGATGTAATTTGTTTTTGCCAACAGACTAACAGTAAATCTGAAGAGTTTTTATATTCTTAGTTTATTTAGCAGCTCTGTGTATTAGCTCGATTGCCTCTGTTGTCTAGTGGTCAGAGTTCCTGGCTATAGATACAGAGGTCCCGGGTTCGATTCCCGGCGCTACCAGATTTTCTGAGAAGTAGCGGCTCTGGAACGTGGTCCAATCAGCCTCGTGAGGATAACTGAGGAGCTACTTCAATGGAAAAGTAGCGGCTTCGGTCTAGAAAACCGAAATTAACGGGCGTGGGGATTCGTTGCGCTGACCGCGCGACATCTCGTATCCGCTGAAGTTGGTACTAACTTCGCCGACAAGTGGTGGTCGCTCGCTTGGTATATAGTTCGCTTCCTGACTAAAGCCACGGAGTTTGTTTTATTTATTGGTTCAGACTAAGGGAAGGAGGCGGTCGGGGCCTGATTCGTCCTGAATTTATGTAGAGATGCTGAGGAAAACCACGAAATATTAGGATAACCGGCCGCCGGGTCGAGATTTGAGCCCGGGACCTCGTGGGTACGTATCAAGAGTACTGACCCCTCGACCACGACGTTCCGTTAACATAGACATCCGTTCTCTGTAACCAAGTGCCGGGTCAGATGAAGCCTGATAATTGTACACGTCTATCTCGTACCCCTGGGGATGGTGATAGATGGGTAAGGAGCAGTGGTGGAATGATGTTATCTAGGGGAAGTCGAAGACATTGGCAGGAAAGTGTGCTTCAGTGTCACTTCGTTCACCCGGTGTGAACTAGGTGAGAATCTATCGTCTGACCGCTGGATATTGTGGCACGCCACCAGCTGAGGTCCTACAGTCGGCATGTAATTCCGTGTAGTACGTTGAAAGTCAACCATCGAAGGCGATATGTTCCTACGAAACGTCGGCTGACTTCCAGCGGACTGCACGGCGTTGTACCTCAGAAGATAGAATACTGGGGAAGGGGCTCACCACGTCATTAAAGAGCATCACAGCTCTTACGCCAGCAAAGTAGCTTATAGAATTGTAGATTCTGATTGCTTAATAAATAAATAAGAAAAAAAAAGATAGAATATATCGTAACCACAGATGTGAGACCCTCAAATTGTGTACATCGTGTACTTTGAGTGTTTGTTTCGACAGTACATCACATTATAACAAATATGGGACTCCTAGTCGATGAGAAGGTTGTAAATCACTTAACTTTGAACGCATCTACGGATTGTTATGAAATAAAGTTAAAGTTGTCCCAGTACTTAACTAAGCACTACTCCATGAAGGCGTATGGGGGAATGGATCTATAGATTCACATTTTCTTGACCTCGGCACCAGTTGGAGGTGAGTGGTCAGCTTCACGCCCCGGCCTCTTTGACCCCTAAGAGANCCCCCCCCCCCAGTGGTGGCCATTGGATAGGAGGCTGTGTGAACCCCAGAGCCGGTCTGAAAGACTCAGAGAAGAGAAAATTCTGGACCCTACCGGGACCCGAGCTCTGACCCCAGTCAGTCGCTATACCGACTGAGCTGTCCCGGCTTCTGATTGTTATTAGGTAAGGTAAAGGTAAAGCTGTCCCTGCGCTTAACTAATTAAGAAGTACGTCATGAAGGCGTGTGGGGGAGTGGATGTATAAATCCACGTTTTCTTGACCTCGGCACTAGTTGGAGGTGAGTGGTCAGCTTCACGCCCCTGCCGCTTTACCCCCGCGGAAAGAGCCCCCGGTACCCATTGGATAGGAGGTTGGGTGCACCCCAGAACCAGTCTGGACGACCTGGAGAAGAGAAAATTCTTGCCCCCACCTGGACTCGAACTCGAACTCGACCATTCGGCCGTCCAGTCGCTATACAAACTGCTCCTGATTGTTATTAGGACGTTATCGAAAAAGACGCGATAAAATTATGTAAATTTGCAGAACCGTACCGGACGTTGTTGGTTACTCCCAGCCTGAAAGCATGCCACACATAGTCATTTTACGTTTTTCGGCTTATGTTCATACGGTTTATAAGGCAAATTCCTGTATAGTACCGTAGAACATTCCATAACTTCTTTGTCCCCACATCCCTTCGGACAGTTCATTCATAACTGCCCTCTCAGCTTCTCGTGAAGGCCGTTGGAGTTGAATGCACAATTGGGCGTACGTGTTGCCACGTACGAACCAGACCTTAGTCTCGGCAGGAAAGCTTCGCGGGATCAGACAACAAGACGTGACACAATGCGGAAAGTCTACGTATAAAGATAAGCAGGTGAAGTGAACGCTTTGCCTTCAACTTATACCAGCATAAACATGACAGCCGAGCACGGCACCTGTGTTAAAATAGGAATAAGATGCTGAACAGTGAACTGCCTGAGGTTTCGGGGTGAGCCCATTTGCTTAGCAATATTTTCAACCTAAGTATGCACCGAATTGCAATTTTACTGCCGAACTCTGGAAATCACCGCTTTAAGCGGTGGGTAATGTGACACCCTATTTTTCCGACACTTAATAAATCTCTGAGAGTAAGAGCTGTTTTTCACCAATGTTTCTGAAGCTCATCTGTATGGCGCCAAGTAGACGCGTTTAGTGGCCCTTCAGTACGTCTGTGGCGTGCCCTCGGACCCTATCCGTCTGCAGTTTTACAGTGGAGTTCGAAGAGGAAATTCACTTAGTGTTATTCCGCAAGAAATTGAACAAGAAAAAAATGAAACAAATTCTTGATACAAGATAGTAATGTTTCATGTTCTACGCTGTAATTCGGGGCACGCGGTAGCATAATTGGTTAAGGCACTATACTACGAACCGGAAGGTCGCGGGTTCGATTCCGGATGAAGTCACTGGATTTTTAAATTGGCGTAATCCTTTCAGCCGCACTATGGCCGTAGGGTTGACGCAGCCTCCAACAGAAATGTGTACCAGGAATCCTTGTGGAGGTAAAGGGCTGCCGGCTGGCGCTTAAGGCTGACAGCCTCACCGCCATTTGTCAGCCTATTGTCTAAAAAATGTGGGAGTCTTCACGGCCTGTTACAGGGATAGGTTTACCTTTTTTTTAACACTGTAATTAATGACGTAAGTAATGACGAATGGAAATTTTTTTAACTATTTCCGGATGTTAGTCGGCTTCTTTGAGGATCTTCTCCAGAACGTTAGGGATTATATAGCGCGACCAAACACAAATATAAGATGTGATGCACCAGAAGAACTGCGTGCTGTAACATTATAGCAAATACAAATTAATGTATTAAACTTTACTTCTTATTTTATAGCATTTTGAATCTCCTGCACATGTCTTAACAAGTACAATAATTATTACGTGAATACTTCATAGCTCAGACAATACGTGTATGATGACTAGGTAGTGGCCTGATTGATCGAGGAATCTGGGTTCAGTTTCTGGCAGGGTAAGAGATTTTTATCGTCTTCATGACGTCCAGACCGACTCTCGGCTCCACCAAACCTCATGTCCAGTGGGTACTAGGGCCTCTTTCCCGAGGGTAAAGTGGTCGGAGCGTGAAGCTGACCATGCACCTTCATCTAACCCCGAAGTTAAAGCGTGGAGCTCTACGTCCATCCAGCATACGTTTTCATGGCGTAGTGCTTAATTAAGCATATGGGCACTTATACATTGACGTCACATGGTAACTGTAAGCCCCTGTGTGCAATCCCCAATAGTATCGGTACTTCCAAGTCACATTGTTAGTGAAGGAAGCCGCGTCTGCCATCAGCGTTTTGACAAAACGCGATGCGACCAAAAGTACCTGTCAGAACCCGCATGATCACGGGCTTCCCGGGAAAAAACGCAAGGTTTTCAGACTTGTCGGCCCCCTGACCGATATATGAAGCGGGGCACTTTGGCTACGAAGCTGGAAGTGACTACTCGGCCGTGCCATTGTAATGTGCCGAAGCGGAATGCTCTTGAGATCTTTCAGTGCCTTGGAAAAGCTGCGGAAGAAAGCAGTTGTTGCGTTATTTGAGGCACTGTCCCGGCAGTTGCCTGAAAGGACTGACTCTCCGAGGTTTGGGGAAAACTGTCCACTACCGTGTAGAATGAATTGAAACGAACTACCCATACCTACCCGGACAAATGTATGGTGTATGCATAATTCTGTGACATTTAGATCTGCTGGAAACGGGTGGCGATATCGCCATATGACTGCGTTTCGTGTCCGTCATTAGACGGCCCCGATATTGCTAAATTAAGCGATGGACGGTTAGAACCTCTTCATTATGCATTCATTCCACGAAAATTACTTTTTTTAACCAAGCTTTAATTGAACGTCGTGATGCTTATTGTAATGAAGACATTTTGTATTGAAAAGGTCGCCTGATGTATTTTAGCCAAAAATCGAATTACGAGGACATGAATGCATTTCGTATCTCATATGGACTTCAGTGTAGAGGATGCCTGTAGGAAGGTCCAGGAATGTTAACAGGTACAGATGGTACAAACGGGGGGAAAACATAAATGCCATCAACCACTAAGAGGAAGGTTAGTCTAGAAGTAACCAGAGAAACAAAAAGAGAACTACGCCATGTTGATGCCTCGCCATCAGAATGCAGGACAGAATTATACTATAAATGAACAAATAAACCCTGCGAATATGCCAGAATTAAAATCTTTGAAAACAGAAGAAAGAAATTGAAATTTTATTCACGAAGGAATTGGGAGCAGATTAAATTTTGAGAGGAATTGTTGCTGTGATTCGGTTCAGACCCGTATGTCTTCTCGTCTGCTGTCTAAAAGACTAAACTCTCTCTCCCTCTCTGTCCCTCCCACCCTGTTGCTCCCACTTTGGAGCATAGGGCTGATTTCTCAGTTTCATGCTCATTTTTTTAAATTTTCCCCGCTGCTTTGTATGGGTATGAAACGTGGTATATGTTATTAAAGGATGAATACAGATTGATAGTACGAATATTTTAGAAGTAGGTGCTGAGGAAAATATTTCGACCTAAGAGGGTGAAAGCAGTGGGAGCCGGAGAAGGTTTCGTAATGGAGGAGCTTCACAATTTGTACTCGTAATTATTATTAGATTGATGAAATTAACGAGGATGAGATGGGCTGGGCATGTAGCACGCATGAGAGCGATGCGAAATGAATACACAATTGTGATCGGAAAACCTGAAGAGGAGATAGCCACTTAGAAGTGGCTTAGGCGGGAGAACGACATGGAAACGGATTTTAAAGATATAAAGAGGGAGGGTGTAAATTTTGTGGGTACAACAGTGAACATTAGGGTTTCAGTAAGGTGTGGTGATCTTTGACATCCGTGAAGATAGTACTCTTCGTATATATTTGTTTCTGTGACGCTTGACGGGCGACAGCACAGTATGACACTTTTGAGCTTGTCCTGCTTGGGACATGAGTTCTTTGAGCTGTTGGTTTTGTACAGTGGTGTTTATTCAGTCACGCATTCAGATCTCTTGGTCCCCCCCCCCCCAATTTCGTGTTCTGAGATCCGCTCTCATCATATTCAGATGTCAAAATCAGACTTGCGCAAGTTTTGCCTGCGATAGCTGTGTGTTCAGGACACGAAGAAATAAATAAATAAACGCCAATCTTCTCCACACTCCCGGAAACTCTATGGGTGCTGCAATGTGACGCCGTGTTGCAGGAACTTTCAGCCTCCATTTTCAAGATATAATCTGAGATTGCAGCAGTCTTCATAGCCATCATCGCGAGAACCTCGAATATCTCTAGATTTGGGTTTAGAATTTCGGATGAAAACGGACTTTCATTTTGTTTATTGTTCCAGATTTGCGTGTAAAACAGAACTCAGCTTTAGGACTCGCGAACTATCCTTATTGAAGGAACACGATAAATATCGTAACATTTGAGATCAGACAATTGCATTGCAATAGGCTACCGGCCGGAATATCGGGGTTTGATTTCAGGTAGGTACAGGTCCGTCATCGCCCCAAGACAGGCTCTCGTTCCCATCCTGCTTCGTATCCAATGCGTACCGAAGATCCATTCCCCAGGGCGTAAGTGGCCGGGGCGTGAAGCTGACCACGGACCATCTAAATGTATGTATACGAATGCACTTGCAAGTCATAAAAGAGCCGGTTTGTTGCGAAGCTGTCCGGATTCTCCTCATAACAAAGATGAATAAACCGTTTACTCATGTCAGTTGTTATTGTGCGCGTTTTATATGCATATGACGACTAATTCAGCTGATTTTATAAACCACGATGAGTATGGTCTGCAGTTTAGTTTTATAACCTACAACTGGCGTTGAAATATACTCGTTGGTTGACCAGATCCTGTAATAACAGTTTATTCAGAAAGGTGTTTAAGTTGGTATCGAGTCCAGTGGCGGGTATTGTTATTTGTGGCTTTAAATCTCCGGGATTTTACGACTCCGTGGATCCATGTGTATATTTTCTTGCGGGATGCTGACCTCAAGGAAAACTATCAAGCTCCCACCAAGCATTTTGAGGAATTTCAGAGTATAATAGGCGTTTAAAATGCCATCCAAGAACAACTCTGCAGGTGTAAACAGAATCATGAGCGTTTGCGATACTCAGTTTAAACGATTTCTATTCTGATTTTTAAGCTATTCCAAACCGTCCACATAATTTTCTAATGCAATAGTCGGGACTTTGCATAGACTGACCGGGAGGTCGGAGTTCGAATCCCAGTAGGGACAAGAATTTTCTCTTCTCCGCGTCGTTCAGACCGGCTCTGCCCCCCCCCCAACTCCTATACAATGGATACCTGGGGTAAAGCGGCCGGGGCGAGAAGATGACTACTGATTCCCGAACTAGTGCAGAGGTCAAGAAAATGTGGATCTATATATCCACTCCCCCATACGCCTTCATGGCCTCGTGCTTAGTTAGTTAAGCACAGAGACAACTTTACCTACTTTACTTTTTGCACAATACATTTAATGGGTCTTACGAGCATAAATGTGTGGCACTGGAACGTAGCGGTTTTTAGAGCTCTCCGGGGGGGGGGTGCATTTGTGTTGAATAAAAAGAAAAGTTCCACTGAAAAAGGAGTGGTATAATGGGACATTAGCTCTCATTGTTAACAGCCTTTAAGTGCTCTCCACGACATGTGATAAATTCTTGAAGCCTTAGTCGGAAATTCTCCGCAACTCCTCGCAGTAACGCTGCATTGGCAAAACAGCTCTTTTTGAGCCATAGCCTTCCTAAGAAGATTTCTACCCGATTGCATGCGGTTTTCACTACTTTGGATTTAACGACAGTTGTTTTTATAAAGTCGTCCGTCAGCCTTGCGTCCAAGCCCCTCAACCTGGAGGACCAGGTGATGGGGTGTCCCAGTTAATCCGCAGGCACCGGGTTCCCGTTTCGTTGCCTTATACGACTCGCAGGGCTGCGGTGGGGGTATTCTAACCCGCATTCACATCAGTTGCTGTAATTTCCTTACTCATACGTTCGCCATGCTTGTCCGTAACTGTACTGCCGGAGCAACTGCGTAAATCTGGGGATGTCAGCACCCCCCCCTCCACTTAAGTCAGCTGCAGCACCGCATTAAAACCCGTCATCTATGTACATCCGTTTAGTATTCCTCAGGGAAAGTCAGGCAGTGAAAGAACTATTGGTGCACCCCATCTCAATTTTTTTTTATTCGCTTAGTTGGGGGTGGAGTCTAATTGGGTCCACTCGGCACGGCGGCCACTGATTGCCTATTGTACCTGCTCCGGGTGAGTATGATGGTGGAATGAAGATTGGCAGGGGAAACCGAAGTACTCGCCACTTTGTCTACCACAAATCCCACTTGACCAGACCCGGGATCGAACCCGGCCCGCCGCGGTGGGAAGCCAGCGACTAGCCGCTTGTGCTGTGGCGCGGCCAAAGTGTATACGAGTAACTTAAGAAATTTAACTCGGTTTAAAGTTATCCTACAGTCCCTGCCATCTTGAATCAAACAGCATCTGTATAAATATTTTAGACACGCTAGAATCTAGACATAGCTAGGGAAGGATGTGAACTGGAGTCATCTGGCTCACGTTAGCATTCTTTGGCAGGCTGTTGTGGGACACGTCAGTGAACCTTCGGGTTCCATTAAAGCAGAGGAATTTCTCGACTATATGACTGGCTATCAGCTTCTCAATTGGATAAATTCAGAGAAATCTGTAGCATTTTAAAGCTACAAGCCGATTCTTCTTAACCATAAAATCCGACTTCTTATTGTTTTTGAGAGGCTGAGATATCATTTGTAGTTGAACAGTCGTTTACTGTTGCTGGTTTCCCTCACGAGCACTCGAAAATGTCAACTTATCTCACTTAACAAGCGTGCTGCATTCCATCCAATCTGGCAGGTTCACCGTAGCTGAACTGCTGAGTGATATATTCTTGACCCATGCGATTGGCAACGAACAAGTGGAACGCTTGTTGCCATCATTTCGGTTTAGATGAGTATCAGTGTTGTCTTTTCCAAGGAGCAACCGACTATGAGCCAATGGCATAATTAGATCTTCGAGACGATTTTAATAGAGTTTTATTGGTGCTATACACTGGCATTTCACCATTAATCGCCAGCTCCCACGACGTAGAAAGTTGGGGCCCGGGCAGCGCTAGGAATGGCCGGCCGAATAAAAGTTTATTCACCTTTGGGTTAAACCAAAAAAGTAAGGACAAGTTGGAGCTAAAGACAGTCCGGCAAATCACAGCCAATTCTGTAAACTTAATCAGACGCTTTGTCACGTGTCGACGTAGGTCAGAAATCATCATTCAAATGGGTACCATTGTTAGTCACGGCTTCATCCATTTGCACCCTCTCATACGAACGGTTTCAACGTTAAAAGCCTTTACATGTTTCGGCCAATGTTGGCCATCATCAGAAGACAAAGCCAACAGTACAAAGGAAACACTTTACTTGTATGATAAACTCTTGTTCACTACAACTCGTCGCACTGACCACCACGGCCCTCCGGGACACACACAACTTACAGACGGACATACGCCCAGACACGCGTGAGATTTACAAGCAGTAAGAAAATGCGGCCACCACCGGACTCTTAAATTTTAAACTTTTAATTAATTGTACTGGGGGCACTCTGTAGCACTGTGCTACGAGCCTGAAGATCGTGGGTTCGAGTTCCGATGAGGTGGATTTTTTGTTCAAATTACCAAATCCTTCACGGCCTTTTTCTATGAGACAACATTCTGCAATATCTACGTTTCGTTTTCGGTTTTACGACTTTGACTAATGGTCAGAGGCAGATAAGTGCAGTGGCGTGTGAGGATAAATCATAAACAAAGACTTAAATCTTGTATGAAATAGTGTTACGTCACAGTAATTACACACGATGGCCGTACGAAACACTGAATTTATATCTGACAAATTGAATATCGTTGAAATTTATATTAGTGGAAATTTAACAGAGACATGATCACTGAATATTGTAAATATTAATTTATAGTCTAGCAGTCTCGCCATTCGGATTCAGTCATTAAACTAAAATATGCATCAGACGAACCTTCCAGAACTTCTTGTTTGCTTTCATTTCTTGGTATTCTTTGTTTTATCTATTTCGCTGTAAGTGGCATTACATAAATCTAACAAGTCTTGAGTTTGTAAATCCTCCGTCCTACAACAACATCTGCCTTGTTAACGATGAGAATACAATTCTTTTGCATTCTTAAACGCGAATACCACCGCAAAAACAAAACCCCGTCATAAGCCATCTCAGTCCTATCGTCATCACTTAGATTCAGAACAGGAATATTCATTTTGCAGTCGAATAATACCATTCTTATACGATGCACAGTGATTAGAGCTCTGAAAAAATAATATAATCCACATATCCAGTTTCGTGTGTCTGTTCCTCGCGTGGCTGCTGGGGTGGAGCTTGTGCTGCTTTTGCTGGCAGCGGAATTTGTCGGAACGTTGTGTTGTAATTTTCTCGCAGTTGAGTGTCATTCGTCATCCTATTCAGCGTATTACATTGATGACGCTGTTCGTAACTCCGAGTTGTGATAGTTCAGTGTTGCTACGCTTTGTCGATTCGGGAAAGCCTCATCACTGTGTTTGTTAATCGACAGGGAGCACGTTGGCTTTAGCGGTAAGGCTTCTTTCTAACTTATAACTGAGAGGTTCCCAGTTCGAATCTTGGCCAGGACACCAGCCATCCTGAGTGCGACGAGCGCGGTTTTCTCGTTTGTAACTCCATGTATTTCTGAAGAAACTCGACGTTTCGGAGGAACATGACATTAATATTCAGGGTGGAAGAGTGAGGAAAGCTAGAAACCAACAGATGCAGGTGGTCTATTTACTTGGCTTACCCTTTGACCATGAAGATGGAGCCGATACTTTCCTTCGAAACATCGGTACCCGAACCACATGGAATTACAACCCAGAAGACTGTACTCTTCACAGTCACTGCCGTGGAAACCTCTGATCCATCCATGTACAGCGTGGCTAGCGGCGCAAAAGATAATACCCGCAGGAGAAGATACGTGAAGTAGGGACCGAAACTCTTGTGAGCCGTATATTAGACAAGGTTAGGTTAGGTTAGGTTAGGGCAGGGCAGGGCAGGGCAGGGCACGAGTACATGAGATTAGTATGGGATTGTAAGATTTGAGGCTTTCACGGCGGTGACTATGAAGAAAGCAGTCTTCTGGGATTTGGCATCGTGTATATGTGGTGTTAACCGACGTTTCGGAGGAACGTATCGCCTCCATCTTCAGGGTAGAAGAAAAAATATAAGAAATCTGCAAGCGAAGAGACCGTGAGAACCGGTAAAAGCAGACCGAGGCGATACGTTCCTCCGAAACGTCGGTTAACACCACATATACACGGTGCCAAATCACAGAAGACTGCTTTCTTCATAGTATGGGATTGTCATGTCTTCACTTCGATTACATTTTCTTGGTTTCCGCATGTTGCAGACGAGGGATCTCCATCCAGTTATCAATGACATGGCCGTCTCCCCAACCATCATTAAATTCGGCGTTGAGTATCAATTTATATGGATCCGGCTTCTGTGTTTTTTTTCTGAAACGTAATCTACAAGCCAATTAAAGATTCCGAATTGTCTGCTACAATAAATGCGTCGTTGACCTGACCTGATGTTCTACTTTCTCGGTTCCTCCTGCGCAGGCGCATATGCAAGTCTGTTCATTCTCATGAGTTGCTTAATTGTGGGTCACCGAGCTTTGTTTTAGATTAGTTGAGATTGTTGGGTTAGGTGCGGTAAAACGGTGGATTTGGCGTTATATTGTTTAGTGTTCGTAGACGCGAGAACTGCTGTCAGTATATCGTCTTTATTACTCTCTTACAGTGCCCTTCCGTATTTATTCCGTTCAATTTCGATTTTTAGTTCTACTTGGGTCCATTTTCATATTTCCGAAGCATATATATATATAATATATGGCTCGCAACTTAACCTGGCATGACCATTTTCTCACCCAGCTCCTCCTATATATTATCATTGACCACGTAGTTCGAAGAATTGGACCACTGAAGTCAAATAGATTTAGTACCGGCTTGAGGAGGAACCGGAATAGCGTAGTCGATAAAACGTCTGGCTACGGGCTGGATGGCCGAGTCAGAGTTCGAGTCTCGGTACGGGCAAGAATTTTCTCTCCTCCATGTCTTCCAAACTGACTCTGGGGCCCACCCAGCCTCCTGCCCAATGGGTACCGCGGGCTCTTTCCCCGGGGTAGAGCGGCCGGGACGTGAAGCCGACCACTCTCCTCCAGTTAGTGTCGAGGTTAAGAATACTTGGATCTATACATTCACTCCCCCATACGCCTTCATGGCGTATTGTTTAGTTGGTTAAGCATAGGGACAACTTTACCTTTTTACCGGGAAGAGATTCGCTCTGAAGCTCGACCTCCGTTCGTCGATGCTGAAAATGCTTTGTGGTTTCCTCCGCCTTAAGCGAAATCAACCGAAGTGTCCGGTTCACTCCCTCTTAATGTGCTTTCGAATGCGGTCGAGTTTGCCATGTAATGAGCACTGGTCCAAATGGCATCGAACTTGAAACGAATCTGCAAGAAATCTCGCAAGTTCTTTCGTCGTTAACTACTTTTCGTGCCGTACTGTTGTGTGGTGTGTCTTCAAAAGACAACATTTATTTGCGTATTTAAATAACGGCTATCATGTCTTACAGTTATGTATGGTGCTTATGCCATCGGATATAGGATATTGATCTAGTTTTCATTACGGGGCAATTCAGAAAACAATATTTGCGGGATATTGTTTGTAAGCGACCAAGGCGTAGGTGGGTGGATAATAATAGAATGGATCTTAGAGAGATAGGATGGGATGGTATGGATTGGATATATCTGGCTCAGGATAAGGACCAGTGGAGGGCTCTTGTGAACACGGCGATGAACCTTCGGGTTCCATAAAATGCTGGGAAATTCTTGAGTGGCTGCAGAATTGGCGGCTCCGCAAGAAGGGCTCAGCTCCATGAGTAAGTCATCATCATCAGTAATCTGTCAAGGCGACAGGTCCGCAGTCTTTTCCAAAACAATTCCTCCACTTATTGCGATCTAGAGCTTTCTCCTTCAAACGACAGTATCCTCTTCTGTCCCCAAGGTCATCAAGCATTTTCTTACGTCTTCTTGTCACTTCTACCCGCTCCTTCGATAACTTCTTTTAGAAGGCAGTTTCTGCGTAAAACATGACCAATCCAATTAGCCTTCCGTTTTCTTATTTCGTGTAGGATATTCCTCTGCTCACTGACTCTAATTAACACTTCTTCATTTCTCACATAATCGGTCCATGAGTAAGTAAGTAAATAAATTGTTGGTAAGCGTGCCTTTCGAAGCGGTATTCACCAACGTTTAGAGTAACTAAGATATTGATATCAGGGCATGCAGTTCTCATGGAAAAGATGAGATATGCATACAGAGTTTTGCCGGAATTCCTAAAGTGAAGAAGACCTTTGGGACTTGAGGATAATATTAAAATGGATCACTAAGAACTAGGGTAGGAAGTTGTGGACTAGATTTGTGTGGCCCATGTAAGAATGGAAATAATTGTAAGACGTAATCGATTATGATTCTAGAGAATAACTGGATGAGAATGAAAATACTTCTTTTGTTTATATTTACGAATTTTTGTAGGTTTAATAAAGTTTAGTTTTAATTTCGTCAAGAAAATTTATTTGTGTTTAGTCCTGCGGCGATCTCTTGTGAGCAGAGTAAAAAACTGCACGATCTGTGAAAGGGTTATACAACTTTGATCTCGGTCCTCATTCTGTGTAATATGCCTTATATGTTATAATTGAAAGCGTACTAGATACGGAGGCCTACTGCAGATGGGCCATTAATTTGTTTCATGGGTATTTTTTATTGCTAGTGGGGTGGGACTAAGTCCCTTGTACTGCGGCCACTTCTGGCCTATTGTCCCAGCCCCAGATGATAGGTGAGGGTGATTGTGGAGCAATTGGTGGAATGAAGATTGGCAAGGGAAACCGAAGTACTCGAAGAAAACCTGCCCCAGCACCACTTTGTCCCCCACAAATCTCACTTGACCAGACCCGGGATCGAACCCGGGCCGCCGCGGTGGGAAGCCGGCGACTAACCGCATGAGCTATAGCGCGGCCTGTTTCATGGGTAAGTACGTTTTTCCCAGTATGTATATAACTACTGATGAAAAACAAATAATTGCTTGAATGAAACCGGTTTTCTTGCGGAATTGTCACTAAAACATCTCCCGAATTGTTGACCCCGAATTTATAGAACACAGATCTCAAAATTGTTGGTATTCATCATTTATATCCGACCACATCACCGATCTGAATGCTTTCTCTCGTAATACATTGCAACCTGACCCACGCATAGACCGGATGCCTGTCCAATATCCATTGGCACATAAAAAGATAATGAAACGGAGTTTGTTTTTATTCTCTTTAATATACTTTATAGGTCATAAGTAGCGATATCGCAAGCTGAAGAGCTCTGATGCTCGGAATAGAACTGCATTTCGTGTTTTAGACCTTGGCCTGTGTCTGCTTTCGTTCGTATCTGCGTTCGAGCCTACACGTTACTGTCGTAAAACGACCGGTCTTTCGTCATATGTTTGCTTCAGATATGTTGAGAGTTTGTGTGGCAGTAGAGATTCGCATTCACGGTACATGCCCACCGATATATTTTTGGAAAACCGAAAAGGAAGAGATCCCTTGGGAGATCTCGGTGTATATTGGAGGATGATGTTAGATGACGAAAATGGGGTTTTAGAATGTGGAATGTGTTCGTGTGAATTATGATAGAGCCTATTTACGAATATAGCAGTGGCCGAGCAAAAGGGCTCAAGCGGCGACGTGTATTCGCGAGGTGCCCGTTTCGAATGCTTGCCGATATGTCTGCCATGGTTTTCCTCATTTCCTCCAATTATGCCGGGTTGGTATCTCATATTAGGCCATGACCACTTCTTTCACACATCCTCCAATTCATTAATAGCCCTACTGTTCCACTCTGTATAGTTTTGAGCTACCGACACCGTCGGTAAATAAAAAGTAAATAATTCCACAGCAATTAACCTTCAGATTTCTTAAATGGCGAGGAATTTATTCAGCATTTTACCGACTTATCCTCTCTAGAAGGACGCCTAATCTAGCTAACCATGTGGACGCAGTTAGCTAGGATCCAATGTTATATTTCTACCCACTCTGTTAGCTGAAATAGTGTGTAGAAGTAGATCTAATTTAAAAATAGGGTTTCCCTTCTAACATTATTGGGACTATCATGTCAAGGAGGATGGGGTTGGTGGAGCATGTAGCATGCACGGATTTGCGGTCTATTTTAAGACGCAGTCACGAGCATGCGTCTGATAGATGAGAAATTGCTTACTTATGGAGCTGATCTCTTCTTGAGGAGAAGCCAAATCTGCATCTGCTCAAGGATTTCCCAGCATTTTATGGAACCCGAACACCTTGGTCTTCTCAGTGGTCTCCTGCCTTCTGGCTTTCCCACCAATATTCTATATGCATTCCTCTTCTCCCCCATTCGTGCTATATGCCCTGCCCACCTAATCCTCCTTGACTTGATCATTCTAATTGATAAATGAGAAATACGCAGTTTTACTCAGAAACCCAGAAGAAGGATGGTGACCATTCGTGGGACCTAGATGTAGATGGAAAGATGATGTTAAAATTGATCTTAGGGTGGGAGAGAGTGAATTGGATTCATATGGCTCGGGATAGGGATAATTGGAGGTTCTAGTGAACAGTGATGAACTTGGGGGCATGTAAGAGTCTCCGAGCTCCTCACAAAGGACTCTTCTCGATGTCAGTCAGTCAGTTTGACATTTGTTTGCAGTTGTCTGCAGGAGATGGATTTGTTTTGTTAACGTCCAGCGCCTTTGCCCTTTCCTCCTGTCGATTGGCTTTCGTATTGAAGGTAACTTTCGCCTGACTTGCATCACGCTGGAAGATAATCGTGTTTGTAGACAGCGCATCACTTTGGATAGGTTGTATAACTGCAACATTTTATCTCACCGTGCTGATAGCAGATAATGATCGCCTGCAGATATCTTAAACGGGAGGCGAGTGTTACGTGTTTAAGAGGCGATTAAGAGCGTCTCCTTATTTCCGCATTCATTACCTTGCAGTGCAGTCCATTATCTCTTCAGTAGACACGCCCTTCTGGACGGTGCCATTTAACGCACATTAGTGACAATTCCCCTGTCTTGTCGTCTCATCACCACACTTCGCCTTAAGTACGGAGAACTAGACAGGTTCTCTCGCACTCCACGAGCTTAATGCTGTGCGTTATGCTGGTGACCATTAAATGTGGCACTCCAGACTCCAGTTGTTATGCGCATTTTTCGAGTAGTTGCCGATTTACTATCCATAGCTATTGACAGCTAACCGAGGTTTCGTAGGAACATGTCGCCTCCATCTTCGGAGTCGAAGAATGAGCCAAATAAACCAGCGTTAAGCAGGTAGCAAGCAGTGCCATCTTGCTACCAGCAAATCATTTCTTTTCGAAATGAGTCGATCTCCGAGTAACAGACATAGCTCGGGTATAGTTTTTTTTTATTCGCTTAGCGGGGGTGGAGTCCAACTGGGTCCGCTCGGCACGGCGGCCACTGGCCTATTGTAGCCTGCCCCGGGTGATTACGATGATGGAGAATTTGGTGGAATGAAGATTGGCAGGGGAAACCGAAGTACTCGGAGAAAACTCGCCCCAGCACCACTTTGTCTACCACAAATCCCACTTGACCAGACCCCGGGATGGAATCCGGGCCGCCGCGGTGGGAAGCCAGCGACTAACCGCTTGAGCTATGGCGGGGTCTCCAGGACTTCCCATTGTCAAGAGTGTCCTGTATTTGTGTAGCCCCTTCAGACTAGTAGCAGGAGGAAAATGAAAAAGAAAAGTCATGCCCCTTCCCTCTTTAAGAGTCCAGCTTGTACACGTAATTGCTCAGCTGTTTGTCACAGAAAGCATCTGTGAACGGGTTTTGAGTTTTGACCTTCAGCCATTGAGACAGTTGTGTTATTTGCAGACTAAGAGTATAACGTAATTTCGATCAGGCGATCTGTATATATGACAATGTTAATTACCAAAGTTAACACCGAGCTCTGTGTATTGCCACATAAACAGCATTGCTAAAATATTTGACATTAGCCTCGAGTCCAGTAGTGTTGAGCTTCCGTCTGGATTTTAATATCCCTTTCTGCGAGGTCAATTTTTGAGTCGTGGTCATTGTCTTTTTTTGTGCGTTGGATACTGATTTTTAGTGATATTATAAATAGAAGGAAGCTGTATAGAAAATTCTATCTAAATATAAAGAATCCAGCCGTTTCTTTTGATTTCGGACGTTGACTTTGGTAACGGGCCAGTTCGTCTGGCCACTAGATCACTACCAGCCGCTGTAGCTGAGGACAGTGTCTTTATATTTTAATTTAGGGGATGTGTGGGTGTTTTGGATTCCACATATATTTTTGCTTCTACCTCGTGCTTGTAAATTCGGGACTTGTGTTGAGTCACTTGACATCACACTACATCAGATTAGTGAAAATCGGTCTTGCTAAGCCAAGATTTGAATGGTCCAGTAAATGTAATGTAACCCCGTAGGGCGAAGTTTGATATTTGTTATAAGGACATCACTTTGATTTACTTTCCTACTTTTGTAATAGATATATACCGTACTAATTTGTTACATGCCACTCACGGTAGCCGAGCGGTCTAACACATGCACTGCCTTCGCTCGCTCGGAAGCTGGGATCGTGGGTTCGAATCCCACACACGGCATGGATGTTTGGTATGTGTATGTGCGTTTATTCTGTGTTTAGGTAGAGGCCTTGCGACGAGCTGATCACCGGTCCAAGGAGTCTTACCGTCTGTAAAAATTATCATGAAACTGAGAAATCAGCCATACGCTTCAAAGTGGGAACAAGAGGAGAGAAAAAAATATGTTACAAACATTGAGAGTTGTAAAGAGGTTTCAAGCTCATCTTCTGTATGTGTATATTATTTCAAGGCCCAGAACACGGCATCGTATTTGGTTAACAGTCTGATTTCAGAGAGAACGGCAGCAATATGTAAACCCGTGATGACGTGCGAGTTGTTGAAACTAAATCTCGAAATGCGACTTCCATTTCCGAGTCATGTACAAGAAGTACCGTGGTTCGTCTCCCAACGTCACTGTTAGGTCTCAGTAATTAACAGGACAGAATGACCGACTAAATATCTATGGATGATGGGGGGGGGGCATGTTACTATCCCTGTGATCAGCGGGGTCGGATTATGCATCTCTGGTAAGTGGATCATTTAGTTATTCGCCTTTGGATGCTAGTCGTGCTGATTCTCCATCGTCACAACGTGTAGCCTATGTCTATCTTTCTTCCCATATACGTATGTATCCATCTATCTGTCTGTCTGTATATGTATCTATATAGCTATCTGTAGGTCTGTCTCTGTCTATCCCCCCGTCCGTACTTCCTTACGTCCGTACGTGAAACGCTTCATTTCACTTCAGTTTCTTAATCCTAAACAGACGGTAGGACTCCTTGGACGGGGGATCAGCCCGACGCAAAGCTGCTACCTACACAGGACAACATGAAATTCATGAGTGGGATTCGAACCCACGATCCCAGCTTTCGAGCGAACGAAGACAGTTCATCCCTTATACCGTGCGGCCATTGTGATCGACCTATCCTATGTAATTTTTTATTATTAGGCGAAATGAACCGTTTTCTGGCAGAGTTCCCACTCCAGATTAGATGAAGCGTGTCAGTTGAAATGTGCCCTTGCTTAACATTCACGAAGCCAGCGCGGGGGCTGTTAATGTCGACATTACCAATTTCGATTTGAAACAGTTATCTGTTATATTTCTGGTATTTTAAAATAAATATGGAAGCATTAGAGACCGGAAGAAAATGTAATACCTTCGGTGATACCATTTATCGTTATGAAATTTGGAACGGTAACTGGTATTGTCTATTAATTCGGCATGGATCGCTTTCGTAGCGCTGCCCTTTCAGATGTTCATTTGCAAGTGTCATTGTTAATTTATTTCGGGTTGTGAATTGTCGAGGTCGATAAATGTGTTGTCAAATGTAAACATAACCGAGTATTTCCTTGAATCTCGTTTGCAGAGCGGACGCGTGTTCGCTAAATACTTGTATATTGTTCCAGATTTTAGGCATGATATGTGATTGTTGCGTGTGCGTCCTAAATATCGTATTTCATTAAATTCGATGTGCGTATGTCAGGTTATTAATTAATTTAGCGACACTTTGTGACCTACGTTGGTTTCATAGAGCCTAATGAGAAATGTTATTGCGAATAAAGAGTTTGCAAGAATGTGTAAGGAAGTATTCGGGACTTTATTTGGCTTAGAAGAACAACGAAACTTGTATATGGCGCCGAAATTCGAACCGGGTGCCTCCCGAAAGGAGTCTTTCACCGTTATTTTTATTATTGGAGGGGGTGGGTTTCCCCATGCACCGCGACCAGTGGTCTATTGTACGTCCCCCTGTTATATTAGACCAGTCTCTATACCCTACAGATACTGGTGCTTACCATCAGCCCCGACTCAGCCTCTACTGGCTCAGCGGTATCTAGATGCTTCCCCCATCTACCAGAGGCGTTAGAGACTATTGTTGGGCTGGAAATGTCCTTGTAATTTGGCTCAGAGACCTCCTTGAGGCATGAGGTTCTTTTACGTGCCGTAAAGCTACGACACGGGACCCACAGGCTTAAAGTCCCTCCCGGACGACTTGTTCCCTGAATTTTTCCGCCCTTAAAAATTCCACGACCTCCGCCGGGTTTGAACCCGCGTACCTTGAGTCATGAGGTGGGAACGTTACCTCTAAACTACGGAGGTCGCTGTCTGTAACCGTTAGTTCCCAGCGCTTGGTGGAAATTCTATAAACGCATAGGCCTTTTGTCTATAAAGAGGTGTTATTTTAGCGACTGAAATTGATCAATGTGTTGGCCTAATCTGAATGCATCATGCTTTTGTACTGATGTCAGTTTCGTATATATTCACTAACCAGATTTGTTTCGCATGACAGTGATCGTACACTAACAACTTCAGAATTTGAAAGTGTAGTAATTTGGTGACTGCTTGAAAGAAAAGTGAGTGATGCTGTAGAGATATTTGCATTCAGCCTTGACGAGATGAATGGACACTTTGCGAAGTGTATGGCCAACATATCATTTTGTTTTGAAATGCTTCACTGAAACGTATCTGACATGTTATATACACTCATTTTTGTCGTGAACACTTCTGAATTGTGTTTCATTTAAGCAAAACGTTCCTTTGCTGCAGTCCAATGTTACCGGTTCAAGCGATACTATACACAGACAGCTAGCTGTCATGAGCCTTTTTCCGTTTCTCTTCGATTTTGTTGTTCACAAGTGACGGAGGCCATGATAACATTGAGCAGCCATTTCTGAGACCTCGCGTTAATTCTCAAAGTCTCCTGTTCATTTGTTTCATCTCGACTTTCCAAGAACCGAGTCCCAGTGACTTGTATTCAGGTGATTTCCAGTTTGACTCTTGACCGGGGTATCAGCTCTTCTGAATGAGGTTTTTCGTGGTTTTTCTCTGTGCCTCCAGGAAAATGTCGAGATAGTATTTTGATAGGCCACGCACTCATCCTTTCACATAACTTCTACCATATGACATTACACTGTCTGAAATACTGACAGCTTCCTCAAACATTTAGCAAATAAATGAATAAGCTTACCAGGATCGTAGCACTGCGTGTTTGGAAGTGTTTTTGGTCTGTCAGCAGTGTGTCAAACTTGAGACCCGTAAAATACCTGGAGGTGGTGCAAGTACGAGTAATTACATGGGCCTTGAGGGCAGTTTTGTTCTAATTTATTGTGCCTAGCCACAGTTCAGTCGCATTACGTGAAACATAGAGTTGCGGCTTGGGTATTAGGCCTGCCAAAGAGACCTAAGTGGAAATATGGTAGTTTAAAAACTCAGTGTATAGCAGAGTTTTATCGTTCAGATCTGCAAACTCTTCCTTGCTAACGAACAAGAGGCCGGAAAGCAGTGGAAGAAAGTCGATGTCTTGTACTCGTGGTAGAACTTAAATCACTGTCCCCGCCCACTGAAAGCCACTTACAGCTCTCCTCTTAGTTTCCTTCCGTAAGAAGCGAGACGAAAGCTATTACAGACTAGGTACAGTTTCCTTCCTTTCATTCGTTCAATCATTCATTCATTGATCAATTGCTCTACAGCCCTTTGTTGGGCCCTGGCCTATTCTTCAGTTTGAAATCTTATTTACACAGACGACAGGACTCCTTAGACGAGTGATCAGCCCGTCGCAAGGCCACTACCTACAAACAGGACAACACAAACACAGAATAAACGTACACACAGACATCCATGCCTTGAGTGGGATTCGAACCCACGATCCCAGTGTTCGAGCGAGGGAAGACAGTTCATGCCTCAGACCGCGCGACCACTATGATCGGCATCGTTTCCTCTATAGATATTAAATCGAAGATTCGTGCTGTCTTCATGAGGTGAAGTGTATCGCACAGTATTTTCAGTAACAACCCTAGAATGTTTCATTACTTATCAGTCACCATACTACGTAAATAAGAAGTTCTGGAAAGAACTAATCAGTCGCCTGCTTTCCTTTTATACTACACGGACCTCATAGAAGATGAAAAAAAAAATNNNGGGGGGGGGGGTGGCACACAGCAAGATACTCTAGTAAGCCTAAAAAATTAGGGATAAGAGACGGATAGCAAGGCGATCCCCAAAGGCCTCTTCTATGTTTTTTTTTTCAAAATAAGGAAAGCAGTCTAAAAAACGTGTTCATACGTATATTAAAATATTTCTCCTGTGAGTAGTTTTGTCCACGAAAAGAAAACTAAATTCATGTGTTAGTGCTGTTGAATCTCCGGTAATGTGTAGCCATGATAAGCATGCCTGTTGCTGTAACGTAGTTCAGGACTGTAATTATAAGCCAATAAAATCGTTCGGATTTTCCTCCTAGGCTCATAAACGGTGGGGAAAATCGGAGCTGGTTGAGTCTGGTGAAGAGTGACGTCGGAGGAAACGGTGACTATAGTTACAAAAGCAACCACACTGCTGGTATAAAACCTTTGGGCTTCACTTCTGCTTGACGTTTTCCATTTGAGACAAATGTTCGGATGACATCCTAAAATAAGCTACTAGCTCTTGCTCCTACAGCGTTTCTGATTTACTGTTGATTCTCCCCATAACTTATGAAGTAGCACTTGCAGGTGCAGTTTACAGAATGTGTCTAAACAGACGGAACCTGGGGTTTTACTTCTTGATTTGAAAATGTTTCAGCCGTCAAAAGTCAATGCTTAAAAGTATGTTCTTGCATTCATTTTCTCTCAGAATATTTCCTTGGCGTATGCGAGGATGAATGCGTTGGTCAAATTTAACAGTAGCAAACCGTTGCTGGTAGTTTTCCAACGTGTTCTGGCTAATTCAGGAAGGGAATATGACATGTACGTGTTCTGAAAAGCTTTTCGGTCTTAAGGTGACTGGTGAGGTTATTGTACGAATGTTGCAATTCCAAAACTGTAATTACACTCTCATCTTTCTCTTTCCTCATAACGCTGTTTCCAACATTCTCCTAGAATGTGTGCGCTTAAGTTACTTTTATATGCAGTTTCGTGTCGTAATTTCTCCAGCTTTTGCCTCAGAATTACAGGAATTCAGTACTTGACAGTTTATTGTGTTTGTACTTCCTAGAATTGGAAGTCTTTATTATGCTCGTGTTGTAGAATAGAAACGCGGTCGTTTGACACGGCGTAATGTGTAGGCGAACCAGGGATTATTTTTATTGGATCACGACTCAGAAATTTGAAGTAATGTCTTCCAGTACAGTGAATTATTAAATGTTGTGTGTTGTGTNTGCAATTGGGTTTTAGCCCGGTGGCAGTAGTACACAATAGGACACAACAGACAAATAACACACATTACACTAAGTGACAACACTTTCAAACATAACACAATACACAAAACACAACAATAAGGACATCCTACCACAGTGAATACAAACCAAATACGATTAACAACTACAACAATTACAGAGAAATACAAACAACTGCAACAAATACAACAACAACAAGGACATCCTACCACAATGAATACAAACCAAATACGATATCTATGGATATACAGTCCTTTTGTTGGACCTTGGCCTCTTTTTCGGTTTCTTAGTCCTATACACAGTCGGTAGCACTCCTTGGACGGGGGATCAGGCCGCTACCTATGCACACAACAACAACACAGAATAAACGCACACAGATATCCATGCCTTGAGTGGGATTTGAACCCACGATCCTAGTGTTGGCAGTTCATGCTATAGGTAGGCCGCACACCGGCATGATTCAAGACATGTAACAGTGAAGACACGATGTCTGCGACATGACGCAAAGAAAGGAGCACAGTTGAAACGAATGAGATTATGAAAACCGCAGCACACCGGTCTGAGTCATGATGCTGACGTCATGGCTCAGACCGGTCCTTTCTTCGCGTCATGTCGCAGACATCGTGTCTTGACGTATGCCGGTGTGCGGCCTACCTTAGTCCGCACGGGCACTGCGATCGGTTTCTGCCTTCCTATACATAGCACAGTTAATGCTTCTGATAACGATGGTCTGATGAGGAAGGCGTGCGTCTTAACTATACTGGCCTACCTGTTTCTGGATTTCAAATGCTAGTTGATTTGTGCATCTTACATCCTGAGCTGGAAGCTCATGCCAGCTCTTCAGTACAAGCACTTGGGGTGTACTTCTGGGATATTTAAATAAAATAGTGAGATTTTCGAAATATGTAGGAACCATTTTCATGAAGTTCTACAAATTTCTGGAGTTTGTTTATATATAATAGCACAATAAAACGCAGCCTGCACCGACGCTGCATCCCAAGTGTGGTGCGAGTCAAATACCCAAGGGTTACACCTGCTAGACTCGTTAATAGGAAGGATGTTAGGATCAGTGAGTCCACCACAGCCGGTGAGGAATTGATAGAAAATAAGGATGCATGGACTCCGAGAGGAAGTGGAAGTAACACCGTGACTCTGCTATAGAACGATGTCGTGATCATCATTGCCTGAAGGTATTGAAAGAGACGACGTTAAATATCAGGCCGCTTTGATGCAGGTTTCATAGAGCGCGAGTTAAGCACATGAACACTGACGTAACTGACTACCCTGTCCCATTTGACGGGTTAGCTATTCCATTCTCGAAATCGGTATACATGATAGTGCCCCCGTGTTTAATATCTTAAATAGATAACGGCCGCTTCCTCGTCCCATTTTCTCTTATTCTCTTTATCTCTCCGTCGAGGTTTTCTTCCTACTTTCACGCTTGAAATAAATGTGTCCAACTCTTTAATGTTTGTGGTCTCTGTGTCTAAGAGTCCTTGAAATGCTCACAGTCTCCGCCCTGTCTGTATTCGTTTACATTCCGTATTCTTTTATTATACAGATCCATCGGATCAACACGTCGACTTCAAATATTAAAATTTTCATGTCTTTTTCCCGCCCTACCCTGTAACTATGTCACTGATATAATCAGTCATTGCATTATACGAGATAGGCAGGAGGCCAGCGCATTGTCTTACTCCACTTGTCTTGAACCATCCTGATCATCCGAATATTGTTTTTAGGCAGCTTGTTACAGTACGTGTATGAAAGTTTCACTTTTTATGTAGTAATATTGTCACGTGTGTTAGTGACTAATAACGCGGATTCTTGATTGGATAAATGGGTTTACTTACTCTGATACCACCAGTAATTACACATAGCGCTATCCTACTTACACACGTTCCAGTCCACCGTTGCACACGCATTAGGATTATTAGTCTCTGCCAGTCGTCTCCTAGCAACGGATCTCAACACAGAAATTAGCATTTCAGGTCACTATGAAGTCGTCTTACTGTTTCGTCTTCAATCACTCTGGAACCTCGGAACCAAAAATTCTCTTGGACTCACTCCTCCAGCTTACGACTGACTCGTAACTGCTCTGAACGAATTCTGTCACTCACATATATAGCTGCGGAACGGACGTGGACCTACAGTAAAAACATATGACATGATCCCTATACAGCCAGTTTATTGGTGCGTCGGTCAGATCTGCAGAAAACACAGCTTCCTCTATTGTTGCGCATTGGACCGTGTTTAACAGAGCTGTTGCCTGGCAACGCATTGCTCAAATCGTTACAGTATTCTGGAACTTCTAGGCTCTTTAAACTTGACGAGTTCTTTACCCTTATGCTGTCACATGCATTTATAAACATGTATAAATACCATTAACGCGGCCCTGCCACGTTGCTAGTGTTTCGCAATTATGGCCTCATTGTAAAGGTGAAATCTGTCATGAATTTCGCAACGAAATGCTCGTTTCTCCTGACAGTTACGTATATTTTTGATATTAGCTAAAATCATTACATAGTCTTTAAAGCAGTGACTGCAAAGTGCTCGTAGTATCTCTGAAGAGTTTCACCTGTTGCTATTCGTCTGGTATTTCATTTGAGTGCCAGATTTTTCTCTTGATTTTTTACATTCATTTCATTCCTGTTGGTCCTGTTATTGCTTTTATTACCAACTGATGTTAAGAGCCGGGATAGCGTAGTCGGTATAGCCACTGGCTACGGGCTAGACGAGCGAGGGGTTGGGGTTCGAGTCCCGGAAGTTTCAAGAATTTTCTCGATTTCGCCCAGGCCGGCTCTGGGGTCCGCCCAACCTCCTATCCAATGGGTACCGGGGGCTCTTTCCCGAAGAATAAAGCGGCCGGGGCGTGACGCTGACCACTCACCTCGAACTAGTGCCAAGGTGAAGAAAATGTGGATCTATAAATCCATTCCCCCATGCGCCTTCATGGCATAGTGCACGATTAGTTAAGCACAGGGACACCTTTACATTTATTACCAAAATAACGGTCTTCTGGGATGTGACGTCATATAGTTTGGATGACGATAATTACGTCGGCTTTGCCATAGCCGAATTTGCAGTGAGAAATGCACTTCGACACTGCGTAGGGGACCTGCAGTGTGCGTCACTGTAAGCGCTCCCTACGAGCGATTATTTCCAGATGCTGTCTGCACGACATTAACTTCTTTGCTCTGTAGCTGATCAAGTCCAGGGCCAGAAACGGAACTCTAAATCTAAAGACCTAGGGTGTGATAGTGTGCTGCCTGGTCAACGCTGTCTCACACTTGGGTGGTGGAGAGGGGGAGGTATAGGTAATATAGAGCGGTGGTAGAATGAAGATTAGCAAGGGAATCCGAAGAAACTAAGAGAATACGTGCTCCAGTACCACTTCATCCACCACGGATCTTACGTGAAGTTGTCACCCGAGATTCGACGCTGAGAAGGTAGCGCTTAGTGTCCTTAGCTATGATAGTGCCTCTCCCGAGCCATATGTAATTTGGTGTCCTGAGACATTCATTTAGGACTTCTATTATGTACATGCCCAGTACTATCATCTCTAATCTTCATTTTATAAAAGCCATACTGTGGACATCCTGATCGATTATCCTTGAGTTGTTTATCTGTTGCAGTGTTCTCGAAAGGACAGTGTGAGACTGGAATATACCGCTTCCTGGCGAAGAATGGTGGTTATGTATGGGTTCTGACCCAGGCAACGCTTATCTACGGCAGCAAGACTGGCCAGAAGCCACACAGCGTTGTCTGTGTCAATTTTGTTGTCAGGTAGGCTTAATTTTTTTCCTGTGCTTCTGTATTTGTATTTCACTGTAATGATATAATCACCTGTTCCCTAAAGGGACATAAATTGTGCTTTACACAGCCTACCGATAAGGGCACGCGGTAGCGCAGTTGGTTGAGGAACTATGCTACAAGCCGGAAGGTCGCGGGATCGAATCCCGATGAGGTCATTGTTTTTTTTTCAGTGTACCTAATCCTTCCAGCCGCACTGTAGGCCCTGGGGTCGACTCAGCCTCTAACAGAAATAAGTACCACGAATATTCTTGGGGGTAAAGGGCGGCCGGCGCGTAAGGCTGACAACCTTATCCCCATCTATGAGCCGATTGTCTAGAAAATGTGGAAACCTCAACATTCACGACCCTGTGGGCTTCCACGGCCTGGTACACGGATGCCTTTACGTTTTTTTTAACTTCCTACCAATCAAGACCTTCTCAGTTGTTTCATCGCGTTTACAGGAATAAAATAAGGCTGTTACTTTTCCCAAGAACCGACAACTTGTTAGGTTAATGTATTTCAGGATGCTTCATATAAACGGGCACTATATGTTACTTTGTAGGAGAAAAACAGTTCTCCGGAGATAAAGACGGACAACACTTGAAACCCATAATCCAGCTTCATCTGTGCCGAGATTACGAATTCGTGATGCCTTACTCCCGAACGTTTTTACACCGTAATGTCACGGCACTGTGAAGAGGGTAAAAGTACCTTTAAATTTGTAAGACACCAAGTCTAATGCGGGGCTCTCTAACACTGTGACACCGCAACCCCATAAAATAATATGTAAATTTATGCGACCCTCCATCGCTGTCGTCAGCTAAAAAGTGCAGCTCTGTACATTGTTCAGGTTCCTATCAGGCTCTGCGGTGACGCCCAGCGACCTGAATAGTTTACATCCTCTTTACACGTGTAGTAGTTGCTATAAAGTGTTCCTGTACGATTACGAAAAAATATCGTGAAATGTTTTGCCGGCTGCAGTTGCATTTTCCGAAAGCACGTATATAAAATCTTACGACTAACAAACAGCCTTGTCAGAATTGTGAGTAGGTACAGATATATTTTATAAATAATTCTTGAGAACTTGACAACCCCCCTTGGAACGAATGGGACCTCAAGGAGCTTACAAACCACCGTTTAAAAAAACATGATCTGACGGATTATCATAAAATTTGAATAAGATTTTAAACATGGATCGTGATGTTACACATGATCAGCAAACATAAAATAGAATTTGTGTGTCGCGTGCAAGTTTCGCAGTGCGTTCCGACTTACTTTGTGCTAGAGATGTGATGTAGCGTATTCTTCCCTCCCTTCGGCGCTACAGATCAGGTTGAGCTTTAGCCTCCTGAACAATCTGCCTCCATTCTCTCTCCATCCATCCGAGGCTAATTATGTGGTTTCTGAATAATTTAGTTTTTCGGTGTGAGGTTGTTAGCCTCACGCCGAACCCCCAGCCTGGAAGAGCAGGGTATCCCTCTTCGTCTGGCTCCTACCTCTTGATCTGTCCGGCATGGCTGACCCTACCAGTAGCTACGCTACCGCCGGCATAGCTATCAGAGTATCAGGAGCACTCAAACCACACCACCACAATAAGGTGGAGACATCATCGGTGGGGGACGTAGCATATACCTATGCTTATATTCTGTACACAGAAACACACACAAACGTGTTTAACACTATGATAGCTCTGAAACTACGCAATTTGGGGTTATAGCAACGAAGTGTCTTATGTTAGTATGTTGCGTGAACGTGCGTTATGTAGTAGGCCACAGTCTTTTGTTTTAATGTACCGTGTCTATTCTGTGAGTATTGACAATGTGTTGGCGTGGATATGTGAAGTTTAGTTAGTTTTTATCCTGGAATGCGAATTGGTTGTGAAGATTTATTTCCTCTTCAAAACATGCATGTGGAAATTGTCCTTGGAGACCTGTCCAATAAAACAGTGCAAAGTTCTCTAATGTGAAACCAACAGGACAACCTAAGTGGATACTTTGCAGGTCTTTGTGGTTAATGCGAAGATAGTATAATCTATACGACTCCATGAATTCACATCATCATGAATAGAGTAAGACATTTTGGGGTAAATTCTCTCTGAATATGCCTCCTGTTAATTTCAAGCGATTGAGAAACAAAATAATATAATAATTTGTGGTCTATGTTTATGTCTGGTATCATTAGTCAGCTTGATATAGGACTCTGCTCGGAAATATAACCAGTTTCCGAAACGTTTTTAAAATCTCAGACAATTATCACAGTCATAATTTTGCTCAGTGTGTTACCCATCCTCAAGAAGCTTTAGCTTAGGTCATATCTCCTCCGGCGCCTTTTATGTATGTGAAGACAACAACAGTCTTTCGAAGTAAGGTTGGAGTGACTACTGATCCCGTGATTATGAAACGGGGTGAAGATAATTCGGTATCGTGAACTACTGGGCCATTGCTCTTAGAACCGAGAGGCACTTGCCAAGACACGAGAAGGCTTGGTACGGGAACAGCTGCAAGCAGCAGATAGTTATTTTTATGTTATCGACTTTTATTGCATGTGGTATGGCCGAAAGCCCAAACCCACAGATCCCATGGTGGGTAAACAACTTTGAACCAACACTACAAGAACATTAGACTGGACTGCATCATTCTTCTTCTGATAAGGTGTTTAATGATATTTGGCTAATATTCCAAAAGCGTTCCGAGTGAAATAGGGCAGTAAATTCAAACTAATGATTACCTAAAATTGATTCAGAACGGCCCAGTGAGGTTACATTGATGAACCTTTGGGGTGGTTGTACCAGGAAGTGTTCTAACCAGCGAGATGTGTTTTGGAGCTCCTGTGAAAGATAGGTGCCACTTGTAGATAATTTACGCACCATAGTGGATTATGGGGACTTTACTTGGAATTTTTTTTCTCCAGAAATGAAGCGGCTGGAGCTTGAGGATTACAACTCACCTGCATCTAATGCCGTCGTTAATGTTTGGAAATATACCCCCTTTCCTGTATACGTTTTATGACGTCACAGAGTAAAAGAGAACGCCTTTTGTGGAAGCCATGTCTTCCCGTGTATTAAGACTTCGGTTTCCCCTGCCAATCTTCATTCCACCAATTGCTCCACAATCACCCTCACGTATCATCTTGGGCTGGTACAATAGGCCAGAAGTGGTCGCAGTACAAGGGACTTAGTCCCACCCCACTAGCACTAAAAAAATAATACACCAGTTAATCTTTATTGGCTTTTCTGATAGAAGTCGTTGTTACTGTAGCTACATTAAATTATATCTGGTGTTCTCTTTTCTCTCTAGTTTAATGAAGGTTGTCATGGGTTTATGCACATAACAGCATTTCAGAACTGTGATGCGGCGTTCAATTTGAAACGTTCTCGACAGCCGGGGTTCATTTGGCTGTAGAAGCATCGCTGTTTCTCTTTACCGTAACATTCAGACCGGTCAGACCTACGGTGTGACCCACCCAGTCTCCCGCTCAGTGGATGTCAGGGGCTCTATGGACGAGCCTCAAGCGGTCTGCAACGTCGATGTTAAGAACGCACGAAGCTTCACCCTCGCGTTTGCCATGGCCAGTGGTTCTGAAACTCTGTTAGTCCGAGGCTGCCTTGATGGAAATGGATGTAGTTGAGGCACCACCGAATCACTGAAAGAGACGAAATGTAATGTAGCAGTGTTAATAATTAATTATAAACCTTAATTATATCAGTATCATACGTTCTCTTTTACATCGTTTGTTGGTTTAANCTTGGAGGGGTGGTTTGATAAATTATAATTGACATAGTGCTTTATGTATTCACGAATGGCATCATATAGGCCTGCTATTTCATTATCAGCGTTCTTCGTCTTGGTAAACGCAGACAGAAATATGCACGCTTCTCGCTTTGAAAGGAAATCTCTCTGTTTCAAATACAAATTAGAAGTGTAAGCTGGTTTTTGGCACAGTACAGTGGTTGGAATGTCTTTATGAAAGTGGAATACGGTACTTGTCAGATGTATTGGCTATCCGTTCAGTAATAGCGATGCTCCCTATTTCATTTCCTTCCCCTCGAGTTCCAAGAAATAGTTTGTTGAAAATAGGTGCAGAGTTAAGTGCGTCAGATCCTCGTGTTTCGTGTTGCCGTTAGGTATTGCATCAGGTTATTTGTGACGTAAGAAGCCGTTAGTGGTACGAGAGAAATAAGAAGCAGTAGCAGTTACGTTTGAAAGTAAAAACGCGCTATCCTTCTTTTAGGGCTTTGTAACCATATGTTTTATTGTAATGGCAAAAAAATTGACTGCAGTTCATATACGGTCCTACGTCTCCCAAACACCATGATCGCAAATTCGAATGCAAGTCAACGGTGTGAATGTTTTGTACGCGTTTGTGTCGGCCTTCGATTGCAGTCCTTTTGAAAGGGCAATTCTCACCTACGTATTTCGATCGCATGTTCTGATAAGGCTTTTAAAAGCCTAAGCAAGAAGACAAAAAGGGGTTGTAATCAAGTTGTACGACCAGGTGAGGGGGAGATGTCTGGAACGGGTGCAATTTCATGACCTCCAATTTGAAAGTTGCGTAATTTCAACATCGAAAACGCATGTCACACGCGTTGTCCAAGGCAAATAACATGTCTAAAATTCGAAATTATTTTTTTACAACGACCACTGAACTCAAAAAGCACATTTACGTTTTTTTCGTCGTCAAGAATATCAGCCCCTCATACAGGCGCTCTAGAAGTGTATTATTTGCTAGGGCGTCCGATTCGCGTGCTTACAGTCCGATCGTAACATCCATCACAGAAGACAGCTTTCAGGATGCTGTTCATAATACCGTATTTACGCATGTATAGGCCGCAGCACAATTTTCAGACAGAAATTATAGAAAAAATAATTTTCTTGGAATATTATTTCAGGAGTAGAACACCCTGTATTACTAATTATGAATATATATTTTTTTAATGAAGTGTGATTTCGAATATTTCGAATATAAGCCGCACCCCAGTTTTCCTCTTGAATTTTTGGCAAAAAATGTGCGGCCTATACATGCGTAAATACGGTAAGCATTTTCGTTACAATGACGACAGAGACTACTGTTGACAGATCCAGATACTGTCAGACGTAGAACCAGTTGCAAGCAGCTTATGCGCATTCGAAATCTCACACAGCCCCACCCTGATTTTATGGTGTAGAGATAAGTCGTAGAATGATGCCGGAGGTTCAGTAAGAGTCGAAATGATTCTGTGGGAACGTACCTGGCCATTTAAGCTAACTTTCTCGTAATGCTGAACGCAAGCTTGAAGCTTTATTACAGTTTTTTATGAACGGTTTCTGAAATGGAAGCATTGAAACGAAACTTGTATGCTGCTTTTTTCTTCCCAGACTAGAGGACCAACTATTAGCTTATCAAGAAGGACTGTGTCGCATGGGGTTAGGAGTGATCTGAGGATAAGGAACAAACTTTAAAGAAATACGAGCACCGAGGTGTCGAGCATCCTTAGTAACCAAACGAGATGTTAAAATCCTTATAAAGAAAGCAGATGGACCCGTTTTCCGGTTATATACAAGATGGAGAGCGGTCTGTTTGTCAGAACGAATGAAGTAATAATTTGTAACATTGGTGTTAAATTTATATATTTTTTAAGGTGGCGACAATGTAGAAAATAAGTCGAATTCTGGTTTATGAACTACAAACACTTGTAAACCTCAGAGTGAGTTAAATTCTGAAGCTGAAGTGACCACAGTTGATCTTCATGCAAGAATTTTGGAGCGAAATATGACAGGAAGAAATTATATGGGAGTTAAAAATAAGAAGTGTGAATGTGTTTCACGTACTCGAAGAAGGAGAAGGGATCTGTCGAAAGGGACTCAAGTCACTGGACTGGAATCCTCACGGGGGTAGAAGTGGAGGACGTTCTGAAATTGGAAAGGGAAGCAGTTGAGGACGAAGCTCAAAAAGAGGCAAAACATGAAAAGAACTCAGTGGCCTGTAGCCCGTAAGCGAGTTGTACCGACTGAGCGACCATCGCTTGTCCGCAACTTTAGCGGATAGAGGGTGTCCCGTGGTCAGCGCAACAGATCAGCACTGCCTTTAATCTCGGTTTTCTAGACCGGAGACAAAATATTGGCTTGAGATATGGTTCGATGGTGGCAAGTGGGTGCTTTGTGCTTGTCCTGGGTTGAATACAACTGAATGGAGTTGTGTTAAACAAATTTAAAGCTCCGGTAAATAAAGGGTACCGCCGGATATTTTTTTAATTGGTGGTGAGGGTTAAGACTGAGTCCACTTGACACGCCGGTCACTAGTAGGCCTTTTGTGTCAGTCCCGGCGGAATGAGACCTTGCAGGGGAAATCGAATTACTCGGAGAAAATCTGTCCCATTGCCACTTTGTTCGTCATAAATCATACGCGATCTGACTTGGTGTAGAACCCGGGCTGCCTCTGTGGCAGGACCCGTATCGTTGTATAGGCCCTGTAATTACAGATACGGAGCCTGTTCGTGAAACACAGTGGAAGCGCGGGACCACGGATAAGCCTTAATCATTTGCTAGTACAATGCATTGGAGCATCTGCACTGTGTTGTGCGTTCTGCGGACATGGGTGTGTAAAAGTTGACGTGTTTTCGGCCTCGCCAACGTTGGAGCCCCGATGAATTAGCTGCTGTGCGGTTATTTCTAGTGTGCAGGGTCCAGGCATCCAAACAGTAGACCTAGCCGACAGTTCATGCGACCATAACAAAACCCATGCCAACTGCCAACTCGGGTTCTCGCTCTTGTCTGTCAAGGCCGCTCTTTGAAACACAAACTGTTCTTCATTTTGTCGTGAATGAGCAGATGTGGAAATAGAATGAGGCATAACTCGAAGACGGATAGCGGTAAGGCTACGTGGAAATTGTGAGATTGATAACGTGGATACAGATCTAATGTTCCGAAGAGATCGTTAATAGGAAACACGGAGTGAATCTGAATGAATGGCAGAATAATAGAAAATAATAGGTCAGCTGTTTCTAGTGAGGCAAATCCGCACAATTCCTTCATCTTTATTGCTTTGTGAATTGCAGAAGAAGTGGAGACAAGTGCCAGAGTAGGTACACTTAGTGGTACAGAATTAGGAAAATGGGATGTGTTACGTACGGGACAAAGAAGTAAAAGTTTTATGCATGTATGAATAATGCATCCGAAAAATCTGGCAATGTGCGCTCCTCCCTTTTCATCACATAATGCACAGCATAACGCAACGGTATCATGTGTTTAAAATATTAAATAAATGAGCGTCATTGTCGGTTGATACGTTGAAACTTTAGTTTGATAGTTTAAAAGTAAAAGCCTTATGGAAAGCTGAGGAAGCTTCTCAGCTGTTGGCCTAGGAATGATAGAGGTGAACACAATAGGTCCCAGTTAAGAGACATGCTAGTCCGGCATGGGTTCGATTCGCTCTCTTCAAATACGAAGAAAGAGCAGCATGAAATAAAATGGACGGATATAATAAGCATGTTGGGTTGCGGCACGTCACCGTCTGATAGTCGCTTTTATATCCCAGGAAAAACCTCGATTACACAAAATAAACCGAATCTACGTTATCACTCGATAAATGGGTACTTTGTTGTGTTACTGGATTGTATCTGTTAATTTTATAGCACGTTTATGCCAAATATATCATTTTTGGTTTTCGTATGATAAACATAAAGGTAAGGTAAAAGGTAAAGCTATTCCTGTAACAGGCCTTGAAGGCCCATACGGTTGTGGGACGTCGAGGGCCCCACATTTTCTGTAGTTAGTCGGTTCACAGATGGCGGTAAGGTTGTCAACCTTACGCTCCGGTCGCCCTTTACCCCCAGGAAGATTCCAGGTACTCATTTCTGTTAGAGGCTGAGTCGACCCCAGAGCCATAATGCGTCTGGAAGGATTAGGTCAGTTGAAAAAAATCCACCTCATCGGAACTCGAACCTGCGACCTTCCAGCTCGTAGCATAATGCCTCAAGCAACTACGCTTCCGCGTGAAACATAAACGAGGAAATATGTATTTTTGTGCAGATTGATCCCCAGGACCATGCGGTGTACAAAATTGATTCGACTATATAAGGTTCCGTTTCTAATTCTCCAGCATTCCTCGGCCTTGGTGTCGAATTTTCATCAAAATTTCGCAAAATTGCGAGACGTCGGCTTCTCTGATTGTTAATAGGGAACACTGGCGTTCGCTTGTGATTCCCGAGTGTTGCTCCGCAGTGGTTATTTCAGATTACTCGACGTTGCTATGACTGTCTTCTTCCCCATCTGGTTCCGGTCTGTTGTCTATGCTTCCTTTGCATCCTGCAACACATGGAAACTCGCGACTTAAGATCTGAAGGGAACTGGTCAGCTGTACTGAATGCTTTGTATTAATGCACCGGTTTTTAAAGGATTGCTATTTCTTTTTACTCTGCCCATCGTCTTGGATTCTAAAGAACGTTACTCTTCGGAAACATCCAGTTTTCGGAAAGTTATGCTTCTTAGGAATAACTGGTGATGGACAAGTCCAAGAACCCAGTTATCCCGAGTGTTATCGTCAGAACCTTTCAGAATTTACACAGTTTTTTTTTTGTGTGTCGGATGGTGGCGTAGTTGGTTCAGGGGCTGTGCTACAAGCCGGAAGGTCGCGGGTTCAATTCCCGATGAGGTCATTGGATTTTTTTCAGTTGACCTAATCCATCCAGCTGCACTATGGCCCTGGGGTCGACTCAGCCTCTAACAGAAATGAGTACCAGGAATTAATTAAATAATTTTCCTGGGGAGTAAAGCGCGGCCGGCGCGTAAGGCTGACAACCTTACCGCCATCTTTGAGCCGATTGTCTAGATAATGTGGGACCCTCAACATCTCACAATCCTATGGGCCTTCACGGCCTGGTGCAGGGAGCGCTTTACTTTTACTTACTTCGTCAGGCTTTTGTATTGGTCACAGCAAGTGACCTTTCGGGTTTTTGTTTCGCGTCATGTAACCTCCTTCCCGACGGCAAGCTTTCTGAAAACCTGCCTTATAAAACAGTACACCTGTTTATTACTTTTTTATGTCTGGTGACATTGGCGCTTGTGATTATTAATATATTATCAAGAATACTTGTTATGCGTTTGGTGTTTTATTTTAGGGAAGTTCACAGGGATTCTTGGTTCGAGAAAGTTGAAGAAATTATATGAAGAACTTTGCATACAGTAGTAATTGTTATGTCATACGTTACTGTTCTTGCCTCTCGCCGATGTATACAATGTGACTATTGTACAACCGTTGCATAATTTTGGATATTTGCCAGTTGGACCCCATTTTCACTGCTCTATAAATCAGTGCATGGTCTATTTTATAAGTTGTTGCTGAAGCATTTACTAGGGCCTACGGAAGGATGTGCAGTCTGTTCTCTGTTGCGAATCTAAGTGGTTTCGACGGAAAATTTTGTGTTATCCGGTAACTGGTATCGAGGGTGTTTGAGCATAAATACATGAGAACAGCAGCTTCCAGTAGAAAGGAAAGCGCAAGCTATGCTCACCTCTTCGTAATGATATCCAAGCGAATTCAATATCTTATTTACGTGCTGGCAGACGTGGAGAGCTTATTTGGATCGTCGCCCTCTTTGCTGTGGCCTTTGTATGTCATTTGTAGACGAACTTGGATCGCTTTGGTCACCTGTTTCCAGTGAAAGGTTCAGGTAGCGTTGCACATACATGCCACCGTTCCTTTTGTTATACTGTAACAAACTTTGGAACCGGTGGGTAGAACATTTATTAAACGACTTAAAACTACTAATATTACAAGTGAAAATCGTAAATGGTTATATTTCTTTACCCAAGATATTTCTGGGAAAAGCTGATTATGATTTTGTTCTCCCTTTAAAATGGTTCAACGTATGTGATGGGCGTAGCAACAAATATGAGGTTTTCACAGCGGTGACTATGAAGGATGCCGTCTTCTGGGATGTGGCGCCGTGTAGATCTTGTGTGAATCGACGTTTCGGAGGAATGTATTGCCTCCATCTTCAGGGTAAAAAAATCCACGAGCGAGGCATCAGCTTGGGCAGGTGGCTGCAGACTGAGTAACCAGTCGGTGACTCACAAGATCTAAACGGCGCCACATCCCAGAAGACGGCGTTCTTCATAGTGAGCAGTGCTTCATTTCTCTGAATAATTTCCACTCTTACCGATTCTGACGTCATCTGCCCGAAAGAATCTTAAAGTAGTTGCAGTTCCCCATCATTTTCATAAAGAAGTTCATATAAAGGAAATGTCTTGCCCAATTTGTAGACCCTCCGCTTGTTATTTAGCAGCAAACATATTCTCATATTTCATTTACAGTGGTTCATCAGTTGTCGCTGTCAAACGGAAGGACGCGGCCGCCATGTTTTCCCGCCAGTTTTACGTTCTACAAAATGAAGAACAAATGTGAAAAAAGTAGTTATACATGAGCTTTATTAATTCAGCACCACACCACGGAGACGTATTGTGTATTGGAGGTATAGCTCTACCATTCTTAACTTTGGCACTTGGTGGAGGTGAGTGGTCAGCTTCACGCCCGGGAAAGAGCCCCCGGTATGCATTGGATAGGGGGTTGAGTTGGCCCCAAAACTGATCTGAACGCTATGGAGATTAGAAATATCTTTTGTCCCTACTGGGAATTGAACTCCTGGGTCGTCCATCCTCTTGTCTTGGTCGCTATGCCGTTTCTGCTATCCTGGCTCTTCGCAGAAGGAAAAAAATCCTTAACGAACTCTTCTCGTTGCATATTTTGTCCCTTACAGAATCAAAGTGCCTTTGTCGCTCCCGGCTTCCAAGATCTTACGGGTGCCATATTGTTATTACTGATGGGAGGAAATAAAAACAAAGCTGACATGACTATACTACAATCCGAATTTTTATTATAAGAAATGTGGAAATCAGGATAAAATGGTAAGCAGGTTAATAAATCGGAATATGATTAGTGCATACACTGTATACAGTACAGTGTGATTCACTCGGATGATACCACAAATTACGAGCAGTAATTATAAATAACGAAATCATTTACCGATGAGAACAAAACTTGGCAACACTGACCCGATGTCTGTGTTCCGGGTTCGCGCCATTACCACCAGTCGGTGATTCTACTTGATCCATTCTGCCGTGCTGGCCGCACTATTCGCAGACATGGAACGTCTTGCTGGCCTGTGTCTCCGAGCGAAAGGAAACCGGTCTCAGCCCCACCTGTAACCCAGTTATCTATACGGCTACTGTCCAATTTTCGTTTTCATTGGTAAATTACTGCGTGATTTTTTTTTCTTTGGCACAACAGCCCCAGTGGGCCTAGGCCTACCTCCATGAACTTCTCCGTTCACTTCGGTTTTTATAGATCTTACACATATGGTAGGACTCCTTGGGCGGGTGATCAGCTCGTCGCAAGGCCTCTACCTGTACACAAACACAGAAAAACGCACACACAAACTAAACATCCATGCCCTGAGTAGGATTTGAACCCACGATCCCGGTTTCCAAGCGAGCGAAGACAGTGCATGTCTTAGACCGCTCAGCTGCCATGACCGGCAATGCGTGATTTATAATTATTAGTTCGGGGCCCTCTGCGACTGAATCACCTTGTACTTACTCCTATTCTTGCTTTTCATACGAGTACAAGTGCGAATATGTCTAAGTAACACATTGACGTTTACCATTTGTTTTATGTTCGGCTTTATCCTCATTTTCCGGTACAGACTTTCCTTGAACCCCCGAAAACTTCTCACAACACCGTTTCAACTTAGGTCAAAGTTCAGCTAGACGAGGATGGTGAGCCTTCTTGCTGCCTGGTGCCAGATTTGCCTCAAAGGATACTTACCAATAAGACGCGGTGCCAGCCGTCTTCATTGCTGTAGCCCGTCTGGTGGACGTAATGAGATATCTGCCGCTTCATATTTTTAGACATTTCTTCAGTTCTCTTCGATGTGAATTTGAAAGCCGAACAAACGCTCTAATTTCGTTTGTGAGGTGGTTTCTTTTAATTCACGATTCGAAATGATCGCAAAGATAACAGAAGGGATCTGTCTTTTTGGATCTAACGTCCACGGAAAGAAGCAGGCAATTTTATGATTATTTCGACCCTGGCTTAGTATTAGACCCTGAAAATGGAGGTGATATGTTCTTCCGAAACGTCGGTTACTTTCACTGGAGATGTAACTCTTCATAGTCACCGCTGTGAGAGTCACAGATCCATAAGTTCAAAAGAGTTGTCTTCTGTGAGAATATGTTTATGATTTTCTTGTGCATTTTCCTGCAAAGCATGATTTCACTGTGTCGAAGCCACACCTTGCTTGTTGTAATCAGCGGAATATCCAGGATGTAACGATAGAACCACGTAACTTTAGATTCAGACGGTGGAGCTGAACACGCGAATTCCTGTCCCTTGAATCAAGGATCATGGAAATTATTCCATTGGCGCTGTCTCTGATATGTTTAATTTCTTAAATTGTCATTGTGACAGAACACTGCAACGTGGTCGGTATACTGCTGTCTTGGTCTAGGTCATGTTATGTGAATAAACGACGCTCGGGAGTGTTTTATTGGAATTTGATTTAGTAGTACTCTTTCCTGCCCTTTTCGCATGTACCTCACATCTTTCACTTCCGTCGTCAGCAGACGCGTAATTTAATATTTGTCACACCGCCAATTTTAAGAGTTATGTATGCATGGTAAACAACCGCCTCTTAATGGATCCACAGCAGATATTTTTTAAGATTACACATATGCAATTAAGATGCACGGGAAACACTGTTGGGTTTTGCTGCATTATGTGTACAAAAGTCATCGCCTCCGAGGGACATGATGAGCCACTTCCTCTTCCCATGCATTTGTGTAGGTGGTCTTGTTATTTTCTGTATGCCCCTCATATTGAAAAGTTGCCATTATTGTCACATGGGGAAAACAAGAATGATCTTTGCCCTCTACAGTCGTGATGGTCCCAAGAATGTCACTTGGCTCTGCTGTAAAATAGATGAAGTCACACCACTGAGTGTAATGTTGGCAAGGACAGATCACTGCCTCCTTAATAGCTCACTCTTCTTAGACAGCGTTCGTCACTTTACGAGGTTACTGGGTATGTACATGCATACACCTGGTCACAAATGTCTTGATGTTTCCTTCGGGTAATCTGTATAAAAATAAATTGTAGTAAAGCGTTCAAGAGAGAGTTACTTTCTCGTACGTTTTTTATAACGGCTTCGCCTCCGTTGTCCGAGGTCTGTCTTGGTTTCCATCAGCCCAATCTGGCACCAACAGAGTGTCTTAAAATAGGTATATCTCACATTCCCCCAGTTCAGCAGCCAGTGCCTCAACCATTACAACTATGTAAAATAACCTGCGGAACAGTCGTTAGGTAACGACCGAAAACTGGGAAAGAAAAGAAGAAGGAAGTGCTAATAAGAAAATCACGTCACGTGCAACACTTCATTGTGCAATGGTTAGTACTCTATATGTGAAATGTCCTTGGCTCGAATTTCGACCAGGAGTTCAGGTATACTGATGTGGTTTCTCGTGGGTTTTCCTACAGAAAATGACAATATGGCGCCGTAAAATCGGCCATCACCCCTTTCTCGTACTGCCTTCCCAACCATATTTTCACTCAGCGCTGCACATCCCGTGTAACCGACAAAACGTCGTTTAAGTCATTAAAGAAACAGGTCCCATCAGGTTATGTTGTTCCGATTGGTCATTTCCATACGAAACATACTGTCAACGGGCATTGGCATGACCACTGAGATGTTGAGAAAAGTGTCAGATCGTGGTCAATAGGAGGAAGATGGTGATGAATTCGGATGGGCCTAAATTAGGAATTCTGTCGGTTTAGCGTTATTGAAGTCAGATCTCAACTTGGTATTTTCTTTTGTGCAAAGATTAAGCACTGTGGCCTACCGACACGGAATAAATCTGAGAGAACGGATGGTTTTGAACAGGTGGTACAAGAGGGCACGTCAGGTACATGTCTTTACTAGAAACGGACTTACACAGATAAGTCTTCATACCCTGAAGGGGATTCGAAACTGCTTTCACAGCGTACCCCCGACCTAAGGATGCGGAGCTCTGTAGTTCAGCGTACTGTATATTTATAGTGAGAATGATAGTACACGAAACGTCTAGGCCAAGAGTCTGTATTTGAAGCTTTCGCGGCAGCGAAGTGTAATGAAACTTTCTCAGCGTAGAATATATTGTACATTTCTAACGTGTGAAAGATTGTCGCTAGGCCGCGCCATAGCTCAAGCGGTTAGTCGCTGGCTTCCCACCGCGGCGGCCTGTGTTCGATCCCGGGTCTGATCAAGTGGGATTTGTGGTGGACAAAGTGGCGCTGGGGCAGGTTTTCTCCGAGTACTTCGGTTTCCCCTGCCAATCTTCATTCCACCAATTGCTCCACAATCACCCTCATCTATCATCTGGGGCTGGTACAATAGGCCAGAAGTGGCCGCAGTGCAAGGGACTTAGTCCCACCCCACTAGCAATAAAAAAAGATTGTCGCTGCGTCCGTCTTCCAGGACTGATTGCCATTAATCGAAAGGTTGTGATATAATTCCTTACTGACATGGATGACCAGCGAGAGTACTTGATTGTATCCCATAGTCGTTAAGGAAACGAAATAATCATTTGGAACATATTAAACTGAGCATCCGGAATGGGAGTGACACACCCAAGGATGGCCGCACGTGGGTCTGCCACAAGAAACTTGGGCACAGTGCCTGCCCAGTAAGACAAGTTGGAGCTGGCCACTGTGTGTCACGCGGTCGGCACGCAAGTTTCATCTGATTCTAAGTCACCGAGCAGATAAGACTTATTGTTTACTCGCTCTAAGTTACACGATTAGGAAACCGTTACAACAGATATGAGAAGTCGAGGAAAGACTAAATGCTGTGCAGAGCAGTATCAAGAATATATTATTCTTTGTTGTGGACTAAATAGTAAACATTATTTGATCCTTTATTAATTCTTGACGGACTGGTAACAGCCGGGTTCGTGTTGTGGTAACGCAGTAGACCCATCCGGGAGGCGCTCGGCACGAATCTCGACCGGAAAACTACCATTCTGACTTCATGGACCATTTTTCGTGGGGTTTCTCATTCCCTCCAGGCAGATGCAGGGGTAATACCTCGATAGGCCACAGCAGCTTCGTTCCAAATCCTGTCCATTTCATCTCTTATCGTACCATTCGACGCCATGTACTGTATCTACTGACAGCGTCGTTGGATACCGCCCCCTTCCCCAAAGACACAGATTCCTAGAGGACGCGTCTATGAGTGATATGTGTCGGTTCCTCTGTCTTTAAAATACACATCAGTCGTTCTATGTTAAATGTAACAGTCGTACTTTTATACATTATTTAGATGTAAAATTGTAGAGAAACTGAAGAGTATTTTCTTCTTGGATATATTGCCGTGTAATCTGTTGATAGTCTACCTACGTTTCGACCCTGAAGATGGAGGCGATATGTTCCTCCGAAACGTCGGTCGACTTTTAACGGACTACACGACACTGTATCCCAGAAGATAGTACTCTTCATAGGCACCGCTGTTAGAACCTCATCCTACATACAGAGAAAATAATTTTCAAACATCGCTGGGGCAAGTAGGTCCCGAATTATTCATGTAGATAAGTTCTCACAGTTGAGTCCTGTACGGTTACAAACCATTCATATTAGACTAGATTATTAAATAGACTTTCAGGAACCAAAGAAACAGAATATGAGGACGACACACTTAATGAGCTTTGCTCAGGAAGAGCAAGACAGTAAGGGATTTAAATAAATGTAGAAGGGTTATCAACTTGGAATTAACATGGCAAGGGGTGAGAATAGCGATTTGCTTTCAGATCGACACTATATTTTGAACAGATGAAACAACTTATTCTCTCGGTTATAAGATATGAAATTTTCACGTTGATAAGTGTTCAGAGTTCTGAGCAATGTCACTGTGTCGTCATATAGGTGGACACCATTCTCGGGGGAACTTGCTGAAGTCAAAGTATGGTCAGATACTGACTGTAGGCGGCGTGAGCCACAATGCAGTACATACAATTTGCCTTTTTTTTCTTAATGCTAGTGGGGAGGGACTAAGTACCTTGTACTGCGGCCACAGCGCCACTTTGTCCACCACAAATCCCACTTGACCAGACCCGGGATCGAACCCGGGCCGCCGCGATGGGAAGCCAGCGACTAACTGCTTGAGCTATGGCGCGGCCTTAGTGCCTGATTCTAGTTCCTCTGAGGCCGAAGTTTTAATTGATATATTGGAAACGTATAAATTGTTACATGTCAGATTCCGGCTCGTTCCTTATCGTTATGACTATACACGTAGTTAAGTAAGTAAGGAAGTCTTACGACACACGACAAACAGGACAGAAATGTCGACGCAACAGGGTAGATAACACCGACTACTACCAGCGATTGTGCTCGTAGGTCCAACAAATAATCAGACCATTACGCATGGAAGCGAATTATATGTATAGGCTTTGTTCTTGAAGTCCAGACATTCAAACAGAGGGAACAGTTGAAGTTTCTGCAGAAAAGACAGTGAATCACTAAGACAAGATCGTGTTTCTTGACGCAAATAGTTCATGCATGGGTGAAATAGTAACTTCTAACTTCCGAAGTTAAAAATTCGTGTCCTCTGTAAAATTAAGTGTAAACGTTCTTATGTAATATTGAAATTGTGTAGTTTTAACAACACACTGGATTTCTCGGAACGTGAATGTAGTATTTTAGCGTTTAACTCGCTTTTTAACAGAAATCTTGAGGTTACAGTTACATTTAACGTTAACTGCTTATGGATCAAATGCAGACACATTTGGACGAAAGGATATGCACGGATGAGGACGAAACGCATATCAGATATTACGTTGTTCATTTGTGTGTAATAAAAAGCTTGTTGGATATTTGTTGCAAATTGCTGTAGCTGCACGGTAAGACGGGATTGATATTCAGGAAGAAATTAAGAGCTGATTATATTCTGGGAGACGGACAGATACTTCTTCTCGCACTTTTTTTTTTTTGCTAGTGGGGTGGGACTAAGTCCCTTGTACTTAGTCCACTTCTGGCCTATTGTACCAGCCCCAGATGATAGGTGAGGGTGATTGTGGAGCAATTGGTGGAATTAAGATTGGCAGGGGGAAACCGAAGTACTAGGAGAAAACCTGCCCCAGCGCCATTTTGTCTACTACGGATCCTACTTGACTAGACCCGGGATCGAACCCGGGCCGCCGCGGTTGGGAAGCCAGCGACTAACCGCTTGAGCTGTGACGCGGCCTCTTCTCGCACTTAATGCGGATACGTCCAAGTGTGTTAACTAAACTAAGTGAATAACAGATTATTTTAAATTGGTGTAAATGTTGAATCACAATACCGTATTGTTTGTGTGAGGAGTGCTTTCTTAGGTCAAACGACAGTATTTTTTGCAGGTCCTTAATATAGATTTGTAACGTCTGTACTCCCACCAGTACAAGGTGATGGAACGTCGGATGTGGGTGGGGATCACAGAGGTTTGGTTATCATTATCAATTACGACTGATCTATCCTGTTTGGAGCGCTGTTGCTTCCATTGCTTTCTTTCGCCGTAACAGTGTCACTCAGTCCCCCGTCTTCACGAACGGGTGTCGATGGTTTATTTTTGCTCCAAATGTCACCGATTGGTCAGCTGAACACGGTTAAATTACTCACACGTGGTGGTCTCCCCACCCCCCTCCAAAGTGTTCTTTCAGACTGCACCATGTTACTACACGATTTCAGGTTGATGGAAGAAACCACCTACATTACACTCTGCCACCGTTTATTGTCATTAGTCGTCGTAAATGAATTTTGCAATGGCTTCTCTTACCATTCTTAACATTAATATAATTAACACCAATTTACGTTCTAACTACTGACAGCGTCGTAGAGTAACTCACGCAAACCATATTACGCTTAGTTGTACTGTAGTCATGTTAAAATGTTGCATGTACTCACATAGTGGCCCCTATTCATTTGCCCCCACCCCTTGGATTTTTTAATTAAATCTCTATCAAAGAAAGGGCAGTTGATAAGAATAACGTTAAACAACTTGAACGTAAGTCTTCAAGCAATTTTTTTCTGATTCCCCCCCACCCGCGTGTAAAGAATTCTTTTGACGTTCATACATACCATGACTGACATTTTATTCGCTCAAGTTGTACAATATTTATTTGAAATAATTTTCTATATATGAAGTGTATGAGCTACCCAACAGTAGATATCTATCTTAAATAAATGGAGACGTAAAATCGCATATAACTTCTTTAGGAGATTTGTGTAGTTGACGCTGGAATACACATTTCCTCTCGTATTTTCCTCAATCTTAAGTGATGCAATACATTCCTGTGGTAATTTTGAAGTATGCATGCTCTGTATATACCAGGACACAGTCGTGATGTTACAGTCCGGTCATATCTGTAAGTAGAGCGTGCTACATCCATACCTGATTATGTTGTCGATTTCATAGCAATAGCCCATTTTCAGTTACAGCATCCGTCAACCACAATTTTTAATATTTCCGTGAGCCACGTTACCTGCCTGTGCTTGTGCATTAATGATGTTTTAGGGGAAAGAATTTTGATAAGATTTGATATTACGAGGCCGTATAAGGTTTTTGTAATTTTGGTCCCCGAACGTCTGTTTCACGGAAATGGCCAGTGTTTTGAAAAGTTGCGCGAAATAATTAGAGAATTCGTGTGCAGTTAGAAACATCTGGAAGTTTCTGCTCATTTCCTTATTTGTTTAAGTCTCCCAAATGCTTCATCTGATCACCACTGATCATCTAAATCGTCATTACATCGTGACTTTCAGGTCTGCAACGAGTTGGTCTTTTCTTAACTTAAAAGAATCAGAATGAATAAATTACTAAAATTATGTAAGTTTTGAGGTTTTCACGGCGATGACTATGAAGAAAGTCGTCTTCTGGGTTTAGGCGCCGTGTATTCTTCGTTTTGGCCGACGTTTCGGAGGAACGTCGGCCAAAACGAAGAATACACGGCGCCTGAACCCAGAAGACGACTTTCTTCATACTAAAATTATGTTTAATTTCTCTGACATTGTTGAAATTTGAGGTTCTCTCGGCGGTTACTATGAAGAGTGCAGTCTTCTGTGTTGTTACGTCGTGTAATTCGAAGGAACATATCGCTTCCATTTTCAGGATCGAAGAGTAATCGAGGCAAGAAGCAGGCGGTGAAGTCAGCTGCTTGTGCTGCTTTGTTTCTTGACTTACTCTTCGACCCTGAAGATGAGACGATATGTCCCTCCGAAACGTCGAACATTCTCCAAATTACACAGGGCGGCAGCGCGGAACACTTGGGTGTGAATTTGGATCGCTCGATTGATTTACAGATTCAGGTGACAACTTTCCAGGCTCACGAGTCAGTATTTATGTTTCGTATTGTGATGCAGTTGTAACTAATTCACACCTGCCTGGGAATTTCCGGTAATTGAAAGAACGGTGTGTTAAGTGCCACACATTCTTTCCGTTTAGCTTAACCGAACAGTTATGTATAATGTAAAGGATGAGTAGAGTGTGCAATATAGCGAAGTAATCCGTCCAGATATATTCATTGTATGATATGTTGTATGCTGTGAACAGCGTGTGGACACATGGCAACTGAACTAATGAGTAGAAGGATCTGAGTTTGTGTTCATTGTTCATTGGAGTGGTGCAGTGTGCATGCATGTAATTATTATGCACCTTTAAGATATCAGATTAGCGCTCGTCTCTACTTATCAGTGAATCAGGGCCGGATAAACCGTAGCAGTAAACACGCTGTACTGGAAAGGTGTTTAATTCTAAGAGGACGTAACAGAAAACTTTGAGATGATTGCTTAAGGAGAAGCGTCATAATATTTTTCTTTTCTTCACCAGATGCTGTTAGTGTGATGAAGACAAGGTGGGGCATGTAGCACGCATGGGAGAGATGAGAAATAGTTATAAAATTTTAGTCGACAAACCCGAAGGGATGAGACCGTTTGGAAGACCTGTACATGTACGAGTATATTATTAAAGAGAACAAAAACGATTGCATCCTCTAGAGAGAAACGACTTGTAGAAATAAAAACAGTGATAGCGATTTTGTCCTTGATCAGGTCTTTCATTTTAGTGATTTTGGATACTTCGGATGTGATACATACGGGGGTTAAGCAAAATGATGGAAAAACTACAAATACGTTACACATTTCTTTATTAATATGGTGTTAGACCACCTTCTGCCTTCAATACAGCCGGAATGGACTTGCACAAGTTTTTGAGTAGTCTGTAGCGGAATTTTATACCATTCTTCCTCAAGAACATCTTCACGTTGCTTTAGAGGTGTTGGAGGTGGAAATCTGTACCTCACTCTAGTTTCCAAAACTGACCAGAGTGGTTCATTGAGGCTCAGATCTGGTGATTATGGTGGTCAGGGAAGATGTTGAAGTTCACCTTCATTCACTTCAAACCATGACTGAACAGTTCCAGCTGTGTGAGTGGTTCACTGTCGTCTTGGAAAACTGCATCGTTTTCCGGAAATAAGGTCTGGATCATGGGATGCACCTAATTACCCAACCTGTCCACGTACTCCCTTGCAGTAATTCGGCCCATAAGGGCAATAATGGGACCAACAGAGTACCGTTATATTGCTGCCCAAACCATCACAGAATCTCCCGTGTTTCACTTTTGGAACTAGGCATTCCGGCTTCCGGCTTCCTTTGGTGTTCTCCAAACGTTAAACTCTTCCTGATACAGGGAACAGCGTGGAGCACGACTCATCTGACCGTATCACACGCGAGTTCCCCGTTGCCTGGTGTCCAGGTTGCATGGTCGTGACACCATCCTTTACGCTTCTGAGTATTTCTTTCGGTAATCAGAGGTTAGCAGCTACAGCCCTACTGTGGATGTAAGATTTTTAAAACTCACCTCAGGCAGTTTTGGGATCTTCAAGATGAGTAGTTGTGTGATTTTTCGATATAGTCTTTCCCAATGTACGACGATGTGATTCTGTCAGTGTTGAATTTGACCCACTGTTCCTCCTCGTTGATGTTGCTTTCCTGTGATTTGTGTATGCGGACATAACCTCAGAAACTGTCGCCCTCGATACGCCTAATAATGTGGCATTTTTTGTCACAGATGCTCCAGCTAAACGCACACCAATGATTTATTCTCTTTCAAAATTGGATAGGTCTTCCATTTTCCGTTTCTTTCATATGGCCTGTCACTCAACACAGTCACTAACACGCTTACACGAACACTACAGAGTATAAACAAACGGAAAAGAGCATTCATTGTAGCGAACAAATGATGAAAGTCATCTCCTGGGTTTTGGCGCCGTGTATTCTTCGTTTTGGAATACACGTCGCCAAAACCCAGAAGACGACTTTCTTCATAGTCATCGCCGTGAAAACCTCAAAACTTACAAAAGCAAATGATGTTCCTTAATTTCTTAGTGTTTCCATTAT